>NW_019174006.1:0-162631 GCF_001642475.1 Fonsecaea monophora
GGGGGGGGTTGGTCGTCCAAGCCAAGCCCTCACGGAAGTTGTTTCCAGTGAGGAGATCGAATCAGCAAGTCCTCGCTCGATAGATCGAAAATGGCTGGGCACTCGATAAGCGCAGACGCCCGCGGGCGCTCACTCGGCGTGGGATCTGGGCTGCATCGACAGGCTGGCTGGCTTGGGCGAAGGAAGAGGAACGAGCCATGTAGGTAGGTGTAGCTCGCTCGTTTGCTCGCTCGCTGGCCAGCCCGTGGATCTGCTCTGCAAGTGCCACCACCAGTCAACGAGTCCCAGCGCCAAGGGGAACAATTTTTGCCGCTGAAATTGTGGATACATGGACCCTAGCGATATACCATTTCACTAGGTCTGCTACGGCTAGACTTCCTGAACCGGCGCCCAGTTAGTCCATACTTTGCAGATTTTCATTGGCTGAATATTTCTTAGCATCTGATCCGCCACAACTCAGTCACTGTAGTACTGCGCCGAGCCCCAAAAGTCCAGACCGTCGCCTTGTTTTTCGTCTGGCAAGGTCATTTTGGTCTTTTGACTGAACTGTCTCGACTTGCCGAGACAAGGGAGCACGCGCATGCACATTCACAATGTCTCGTCGTACCTAGTAGTAGAAGTAGAGGCAGCCTGCCTTTTTCCCTTAGTTGGTCAATACGAAACTACCATATAAAGGTGTTAGTGTAGCAGCCTGAAAAGCAAATAATCGTGCTCCGGTCTCCGACTCCGCGCGCAACAAACTCGCAGAGCTTCAAGCAGAGCTCTAGCTGTACTGGACCCTGGCCTTCATTGCAACGGGTCCCCGAAAAAAAGAAATTGGGTCATCAGCGCACAAGACACCCCAGCTCTGAAAAGAACAGTCTGAGAAGCGTAGGAAAAAATCATCTCCCCATATCGTAACGGTCTGGACGTTAATGCCGTCACCGAGCCTCCACATCCGCTACTCGCCCTCTGCTTCCTCCTCAGCTGCAGTCCTCAACTCATACGCAAGATCATAACATTCCGCGAGAAGATCGTTCACACTGCCTTGTCCCTCTGGGATATCATTGCCAATTTGGAACTTCCCATCAACCCGCATGTTGTCAATAGAGTTGAGCTTCATGCTGTAAGGATACAATTCTCGGGGATTGGAAACACCCCCCGCCTTCTTGACCTCGACCAGACATTTCCGCAAAGTGAGAAGCTGGTTGTATATAGGAAGTAGCGCTTCCGAAACCGGCTCGGATGCGATCAGCAACTGATAAATGTACGCATATCCTCGCCGGATCAGGTAGAGCAACGTCTGTCAATGCGGGTCAGTAACTGTGGCCGATTCACATATGGAAATCTTACTCTTTGTGCGTGTAGGTCCGCAGGGTGGCCTTCGGCGTCGAAGAAATTCCCATCTCGTCTCGAATCGTCAATGCGATCCAACTTCCTCTGCCACATAAACAAGTCGGTTTCGCGGAGGGACCAAGCTTGGGTCATGGTCAGTCGATCGAGCTGATTGCGGATTTCCAGGAGTTGATCATAAATATCTTGGAATCTCTCGTCTATCTTGCCTTGCCTGGTCCGAAGAGGTTAGCCGACAAAATCCAAAAGGAAAATGGGCACAAGCAACTTACTTTTGTTCGACTATGTCAGTGAATTTGAGGCACCTTTCAAGCAGAGGTACCACCAAGTCTTGCCCGCCCTTGACTTCCCCTTGTTCACTCGGGAGTTTTCCATCCTTCATGGTTGCTTGGATCTGCAGAAGCTGCTCCCGCAGTTCGTTCAAATCTTTCTGGCTGAACTACACAAGATTTAGTATAGAAATGTGACAGAGTTCGATTTGAGGAAGTACCTTGCTCCTGGTGTTCAAGGCCGCAATAGCTCGGAGAATAGAGACCAGTTTCTCCCAAATTGGGGTCATTTCCGGTGAGAGTGTAGAAAGGAAGTTGCGCAGTTCCTGCAGCATTTCCCGGCAAACCTCCAGGCGATATTGGATGCGCGTCAATAAGTGATTGGAGTACTTCTCCTTGCCGTGGTCGAGAGTGATCTGCATCTTCTCAAGTGTGTGTTCCAAACTGGTCAAGTCTCTCTTGCTATAAAACGCAGCTTCTTTGAGGTGTTGACACAGGCGCGTGATGTTTCCGGTCATGGCGTAGAGCGCAGGCGCTTCGTTGTTCCGTCCCACCGCCATAAAGAAGAGGGACACAAGTTGAAGACAGTCATCCAGGACGGTGTCGACTCGGTTTTGCAGTAAAATTTCCGGACCTCGGACAGAGTTGAGGATCGAGACTTGCTCAATGACCTGCTCATACAAGGGAAGGACATCGGAGGATTTGACATAGGTGCTTTTGTCTTGCTTGAGGAGGAGCAACTTGTCTCTGATCAGGAGCAGCTTGTCCAGGATCGGTTTCTCTTGAGGCCCGACGGGCGCAGTTGTAATGGGTGAATCAGACATGGTCGGTGGTGTTCATCAGAGGCAAATTTTGGTAATCTGGGGGAGGGGCAGCAGTACAACCGGCGCAGCGGGCACGCACGAGAGGTGTCTGTGGGCAAGAGTCGTCGTGAAGGTCAGGCGTCGCGGACAAAGTGTGTCGTGAAACAAGAAGCGAGTCGGCTTCAATTTTGCCGTCGACAGCAATTCAGTTTGACAGTGGGCAGTGATTGAGTTGTGCCTGCGCATACAGGTACATGCAGTGGATTTGGTGGGATGCACAGGCACGGGCACAGCATGATATTGGAAATGGTGGGCATGCGGTCATTCAGCTGCTTAGAGAGAAACTTGCCCCGCGCGGCTCGCACTGGCAGCAAAATGCTGGCTAATCAGAGGGCCCAGCGAAAGCCCCAGAGAACTCACGACCCCCGGCCGTCCCGGGCTAGCCTAAGGCACTGGAGGACGCCTGGACGCCCATGTGAAGCACCTACAAGTAGAAACCTAGAGAACTAACTGGGGGAGCCACCAGGGGTTCCCCTCGCCTTGGCATTTGGACTTTCCAGCCCGATCCGCGCCCCACCTTGTTACGATCCAAAGTCGCAGCCCCGAATCCCACCGACGAAGAAAGTCCGTGATCCTCTGGTGCGCCAGCCTTGTCTACAATACATGTCTTTGCTACTTGAATTGAAGGTCTGAAGCTTTGATCCCTCCTTGTTCTCACCACCATACATTCTGTCTCCACGGTATCGTATCCCAGAAGCGCACCTTTCGGCCGCATACTCCGGCAGCCATACAATCCCGCCACGCACTGTACATCAGGATCGCCATACTCTGACCTTCACTAGTCTGATTGACGGGGCTTGTACTTGGGACGTGGTCGACATCTGCCACGGGATCAACACTGCCGTCTTGGTTGATATGCTGGGCTACGGCATGACGGTTCAATTCAGCCCAGTCAAGAAAGCGCGGTCTTCCATAGACCTCTGGTAAGAGCACTGCCAGTCTATAGACTGCGGAGGCCATCAGCGCAGTGCCCGCAGCATCTCCATAAGCCCAGAGAGAAGACCGATGAGATGGCCCGTCCAGATAGTTCTTCAGAAGACCAGACTTCTCATCTCGACTCTGGGCCATGGTACACTTCAGCATATCGTCAATGATACCTGTCAGTGCCTTTGTGCTCCGGACCCTGAACTCAAGGTATTGGAGCCTCTCGATTGCACTGTTTGAAGGAGGCTGCCACCTCAAGATCGTGGCCAAGACCCGAGCCATTCCTGCTACAGCCCATGCATTGCTAGTAAGCCATACATTTGGGTCTGTACAGCAGATTCCGGGCTCCAGCTGTGAGGGCTCTGAGACAATATGCCTCCATAGGCCATGACAATTCTGTCCATCTTGTAGCGAGATACTCGTCCTCAGAACGACGTTGTAAAGCTGACATTGCTGCACAGATGTTTTTAAGATCTCCATGTCCTGGAAAGCCACACCATAGTATGCAAGGAATGGAGGCACCATATAGACGAAATCACCCCAGAGTTCAGGAGGCTCCTCGCGGTGTGAGATGGGTGACGACATGAGATGACCGTTGAACCGTGTGGCTTTTGTCATGAGGTAGTTTGCCTGCCGCTTTGCAGCGTCGAGGTAGGTCCCATTGTGGTGGGATAGAAGTAAGGCGGCTGTTCCAAGAGACGCAGAATCCGCTGCTGAGCCTGTCCCCTTGTGAGTCTGAGGGATCCAGGCCATAGTCAGAGCCAACTCCGTCGCCCATATTGACCAATAGGAACCGATTACAACTTACCTTCGCCGTCGACCAGTAGATCTGAGCCATTGGTCCATATCACGCCTCTGGCAAAGGCAAGACCTTCGACTTTGGAGGGATCAGGGATCCTGGGTATCTGTCCTTGCGGAAATGGATGGGACCCAAAGACAGTCAAGTCGCCGTCATAGAACTCAAGAAGAGCTTCAGTCAGCGTTCCAAACTCCCAGGACCGTGAAGTGAGGGCGTAGGCCTTCGCAAGAACCGGTTGCGGCTCAAAGCCTGCGTCTGGTGGGGAAAGAGGAGTCCAGATGATAACCGCCATGACAGCCACAGCCAGACTTGCTACATAGTACTTCATGTTGTCGCTCTTATCCAAAGATCCAGGACATCACTTCTGAGGGATAGGGTGAAACGAACGAAATCCGAGTTTCGAGCGCGACAATATCAGGCTAAATGTGCGTTGATGTGATGACGCAGCTTTACGGTTTGTTACAATGGTATAGGCACTTACAACAGGTACTACGGCCTGGCTCCAATTCTACCTCGGATTTCTAGCACGGATGAGAGAGGAAAAGGAGACAAGTTGAAACACCATGGCAAAATGAGTTTCGTCTCACGCGGTAGAGATGCCTAGATGAACCGAGACTCTTGTCAAGGGCGCTCATAAACTCTCTCGCCTTCAAACCAAGTGCCCAGGACCTGAGCTCCATCGAATTCACCTTTGCTCAGGTCACGGTCGATCATTATGAAGTTGGCTTTCTTTCCAACCTCAATGGTTCCAGTCTTGTCTTCTCGGCCCGTTGCTATCGCACCTGCGACTGTTAGCATCTTACAGATTGCTTCGGCAGCTGTAATTGTCACGGCCTCTGTTGCTGGCAGCGCAGCTGCGACGCTGTCCGCAATCAGAGCGCAAGCAGGTAGGAGGGACGGGTCTTGGAAGGCCCAGTCACTTCCAATCGTCAGATGAGCTCCGTTTTTGATCATCTTCCCCCAACTCCAGTCCATCAGGCCATTGGACATGGTGGTGAGCGGATGAACAAAGAACGTTGAGGGAGACATCTCGGCGGTGACATTGAGCTGCCGGAAGCGTGGATAATCATCTGCCTGCATTAGCAGTCTTCTCACCAATCCCAGATATGGGACATACCATCATGCACACCGCTGCAATGCGCAATTTCATGCCTTGGCCCTTGACTATTGGTCTTCCTTACAGCCTCGTACACATCCAAGGCTCGACGTGTACTGCCAAATCCTGTGCAGTGGATCTTACATGTCATGCCCCTCGCATCCATCTTCGAGACGGCTTCGGCCAGGTCGTCGATCTGTATCTTGCTCTCGTCAATCGCTCCAGACTCGGTGAGACCGGCGTGCGTGTAGTACGGATGCAGCGGGACACCATCCAGCATGAATTTGACGAAATTGGTCTGGACATGTTGAGACCGTAAACTGTCCGCCTGATCAAGCGTCTTGTGCAGGGTTTCGAGACATTCTTCCGCAAGCTGCTCTGGCTTGTATACGATGTGCGTTTGCACATCCACTTTCAGCTCCCCAGTAGCATCGAGCTCCCCTAGTGCTTTGAGAATGAGCGTATTCGACGCCGCTTCTTGGAAACTGGTCACTCCTACCGAGTGAAGCAGCTTCACTGCGTGCAGAATACTGCGTTTGATGTGTGCCATTTCTGGTTTCGGCATCGCGAGTGCCGCCTTGGTCATGGCTAGCTCGGTCATTTCACCAGTCAAGGTGCCATCTGCGCGGCGGAAGAAATGGCTGTGTGGCCCGTCAGGTTCTGTGAGGCTGTATCCCGATCTCTCCAGAGCGGCGGTATTGAGGAACATTGCATGACCTGCCCCTCCCCGCAAAAGGACTGGAGTATCGGGGAATTCACGGTCGAGGGCTTCTCGATCGAAATCCTCAATGCGGTAGAGGTCACCAACTATCCAGTCTCCATATGCATGGGCGTGTTCACAGGCGCACGATGGCGACTTGAGCCTCTCGGCGATGTTGGACGTGGTGACGTCGAACCCTGGCTTCAGATTGGAGAGACGAGAGAGCCCTGCGACAAGAATATGGACATGGGCATCGTGAATACCCGGCATCACAAAGCGCGACTGTAGGTCAAATGTGGGAAGATTCTCGCGGCGTGCGATGTCTAGAATGTCACTGTTGGTTCCGACGGCCGTAAACTCGCCGCTTGCTGAGACTATGAATGCCTCGACGCGGTCTCCATGATTGCTTGCCGTGAAGATGTTGCCAGAGTGGTATGCCACAGGTCCTTTATCTTTTGCTGCCATGGTCTGGACCTAGATGCGGGCTACTGCTGCCACAAGATCAAAGAGTGGGAGGATCGGTGTTGCAACAGACCCGTTTTATGGGTATAAATGGGCTTGACGTGTCCTCGAGGTGCGATAGATGGATAGATTTCTACTCAGTAGAGATATGAAGTTTGGACTTGGACCATAGCGACAGGTACAGAAGCCATGGCATTTTATCTGGACTTTGAGGAGAGATGTCAGCATTTATTGTTTAGGCGTTCCGCAGAGCAGTGAGATATATCTACCTATCTGCTCCCACTCGGTACATGTTCCGAGTTGCAACGGTCTCTTTGTCTCGAAGAAGCGAGCCCCGAAGTCGTCAAAAGTCGTCAGCTTGTTCTTGGCCTCGACCATCTAATATGCGGTGAAGGAGGTAGATGGTCAGCAGAAAGTGAGTGATGGCACAAATCTCCCGATCTGGTTGTGGGTGTTGAATGTTACGTTGTACTGGTAGAGTCCTGGAAAGTCTCTCGCAGCCGAGAAGAGCTGAGGGGTTTGGGTACTGGTATCCAGGTAGTCGCTTCAAGGTACTTGAAACCTCGTACTTGTACCTGTTGTACCTGTTGCACTTGTACATGTACCTCGCAAAGGGACGGAGCGTTTCCTTTTCGGGGTGTAACACAAGGCTGCAGCTTCGCAATGTTGCATCACGTCTTTCACTTGGTAATTCCTTCTGCATATGTCTCAAGTCTCTGCTGTTCTTCCTCAAACTGATTCGCCCATCTTCACCGGAATGCCTCGTGGGCATATCCCTTGATGAATACCTGACGAGATTGTCCTATAAGCCTCGCCAAAGCTGTCCGAACAGACACGAGATCCATTCTAATCCGGCTCATCACAAAATCCTTCGACTGCTCACCTCCAAGGCATCTAAATGCCTGCAGCACTACAGCCTCATCAAGATGATGCGCGAGGCAACGACACTTGAGGTCTGCTGGTATCTATCGCCACCGCAAGGTTTTCTACGAGTAACTAAGGATGATAAATAGCTGGATGTTGCCATACTGCCAAGTGAGAAGAAAAATTTGAGATACATGCCATGCAACTAGGCAGGGAGCGCTAAGCGACTGGCCCGCGGGCTCAGCAGATCCCAGGTCGTCCATATGGGCGGGAACACGGGCATCTGAGTAAAGTGTGGCGCAGGCTATCTCATGGTTCCCCGGTAGTTCAGGCATGCCAGGCTCAAACTCGAAGCTAAGCACCTCAACCTACTCCCTCCTCCGTATCATAAGCGACGATCATGGCTTAGGTCTTCAAAGGTCTCACCTCCTCGAGCAATCATGGCGGCTCCAGTTCGATGCCAATCCCCATCATGAAACGGGATGAGCTTTTTGCACCGACTACCTAATTGGCCTATGGCCCGTGCCCACTGTGGCAGATGGCGACTACAATTGCCTTTCTTCACTCTACCGTTGCAGGAAACGAGACTTCCCGAAAGGAAAAATACCCCAAATTCGATGCCATCATGGACCACACTTTCCTTGTTTCTCAGCAAAGCCTGAAAGATGGGAGTCTCTTACTCTCTCGCCTTTTCGCTTTTGCCAATCATCGCTGCGGTGCTGTTTTTTCCATCCTTGGAAAGCAATTCCATTTGTTTCCTTTCGGATTTTTAAGGTGCACTGCTTTTTACCGCAATTGGACAATCGTGTTGAGCATTGGGGAGTGGCCAGTGCGCCTCCGGCTTCCGACTCAGGCCATGATTATTGGAAATGTCGAGGCTTGGTGAAAGTGTTTCCCGAAAATGGATTCGGGAGAATCGTTAATTCACCCTAACCCGCAGTCTCGTTGTTGGACACTGGAACAGCTGGGTATATCGTCTATTATCGACCAAGACGGTAAAGAGCAGTTGTTGATCCAACTTGACTCGAATGCATCAGACAAACACCTCCAGTCTTCTGAAGCAATTTTGGACAGGTCAACGGGTCGTTGGACACCGTGTACACCTCGTACACCTCGAATTGCGCGTTCAAAGCCCGAGCTACCACAGCGCCCGTCACGCTGTTCATTGAATGAAGAACCAGACACTAAGAGTTGGACAAGCCATCTCCCCCGTAATGAAAATGTACACTGGTTCTTGACCAGCGTGGACTGGAATTCGACCGATTTTGGGCCTTTGGACACCTGGCCAATTTCTCTAAGGACGGTCGTCAGTCTTGTACTGGCTGATAACTCGCCCGCCGTTGTCTACTGGGGGCCTTCTTTTTCTGCTTGCTTCAATTTAACGGCATACAACGACGTGTGCCAGAGGCTCAACACTCAGTCCGAAATACAAGGAAAACCTTTCAAGGACATATGGGAACAATCATGGTCGACCTTGGAAAGCTTTTATAGGGTGATGCAAGACAACAGTCGCACCATGAAGAGCATGGAGCTGACCTTGTTTCCCCAACAGCCTAACGGGCGTCTTGAAGAGAGTTTTTGGAACGGAACCCTACTGCCTATCCTCGATGAGCAGGGCAAAGTAAACGGCTTTTACAACCGGGCAACCGAGATTACCAATGAAAAGGTGAGGGAAAGGAGGTCGAAGATGCTTTACTCAATCAGCGCACCGCCAACAGATCCGAATGGGTCGGTTTGGGAGCATCTTTTCCAAGCCTTGAAAGAGAACCCACATGACTTCCCCATGGCTTTCGCATACTCGGCTGAAGATGATACCTCATCTTGCAAGCTGACTTTACAACAATCGTTGGGATTACCGCCAGGTGGACATCCTCTGGTTCCCAAGTACGTGGATATTTACGAAGGGTCCGCAGGATTTCTATTCTATTATCGCCGATTGAAAGCCACAAATAAACCGATTATACTCCATCATCTGGACAACACCCTCCCTAGAAAATTCCTGGAAGGGTTCGATTGGCGTGGCTACGGTGATACCCCAATATCCATGGCACTGATACCTGTTTCTGTCAGCAGCAGACTGCTGGGTGTGGTCGTGTTTGGCCTCAATCCGAGGAGAAACTATCAGAAAGAAGATGAAGCTTTCATACAATCCTTGTGTCGACAAGCATCTGCCACCATTGCCTTTGCTGTCGACCGTGAAGAAGCATATGAGCGCGCTGAAAGACTCACTCTACAGCTTCAAGAAAGGGAGCGGCAGATCAGAGAGATTGCTGAACATGGCCCAGTGGGTATGATTCGTCTTACTCCTGCCGGAAATATCATATGGGCCAATCGACGTGAGTATTCTGCTTTTCAAAAGATCATCGTGAATGCCACCTCGTATCCAAGTCGTCGTTTTGTTCGCTCTGTGAACTTGCAATATACGCTTACAGATATCCACAGAGTACTACGAGATGACTGGTCACTCCCTCGAAGACAGATACGAGTTTTCTTTCCTTGAGCCTCTCCATCCCAGTGAAAAAGACCATATGATGGGAGTGTGGCACGAACTGCTCAAGGATCTTCAGCCCGTCAGCCAGGAGCTGCGACTACGAAAAACGTGGCAGCCTCCAGCTACTGCTGGAAATCCATGTCCGAGCGAAGAATCTTGTTGGTTGATGCTACATGCATTCCCAACTCTCGAGGATGGAAAGGTCAAAAGCATTGTCTGCTGTGTCACAGACATTAGCAAAACCAAGTGGACAGAAGAAGTTCAGAGTCGCCTGGCTCTCGAGGCAACCGAGGCACGAAAGTTACAAGAGGCATTCATTGATTTCGTGTCTCACGAGATGAGGAATCCTCTGGGGGCAATTACCCAGCTTGCAGATGGGATTGCTGCGTCTCTAGACGACTGGACTTCGTCAGATCGGTCACCAGAGGCCACACACCAGCTGCTCAAGGATAATGTCGAATATGCAAAGACAATATTGCTGTGTGCTTCACACCAGAAACGTATTGTCGATGATGTTCTAACACTGTCAAAATTGGACTCTCAGCTTCTCTCCATCACCCCAGTTGTGACCAAACCACATGTTGTGGTCGAGTCGGTGTTGACCATGTTTCGAGCAGAGTTTAATACACATTCGATCACTGTTGAAAGCGCTGCAGACGACACATTGGAGCGATACAACGTCGACTGGGTTTGTGTAGATCCAGTGCGGCTGACGCAGATATTCATCAACCTCTTAACAAATGCAATCAAATTCACAAAACTCGAAGCTGTCCGCAAAATCACTATCCGACGATCAGTTTTCATCGGCCAGCCGCCGCACATGGACAATATCGTTTGGTTTCCTGCGAAGAAACAGAAGCGTCCACCTATACAGTTTCCTCAGTGGGCAGAAGGCGAGCCGGTAAATCTACTTTTCTCGGTCTCGGATACAGGCAGGGGCTTGGAACAGGAGGAGATGGCTCGACTATTCCATAGATTTCAGCAAGGGACGAAGAAGACGCATATCAAATATGGTGGCTCTGGTCTTGGGCTTTTCATCTCTCGCGAACTTACCGAAAACATGGGAGGCGAAATTGGAGTGATCACTGAAAGGGGCAAAGGCAGCACTTTTGCATTCTACGTACAAGCACGCCGAGCAGCCGCTCCTGACGACGATGTGCGGGTGCCCCAAGCTCCAGACTCATCATCGATGCCGCGGCGTACGTCTACCGCTCTCAAGGCGGACATTCCGGTTAGAGGATCTCCCAGCATCACTCCAACCGAGCGGCCGCCTTCTGTGCTTCTTGTTGAAGACAACATCATCAATGCGCAGGTCCTCACCAAACAGCTCGAAAGGGGAGGTTGCACAGTTTACAATGCGAATCACGGAATTGAGGCCCTGGATTTCCTCCCCCGAACAAGGGCGTGGCACGATTATCGACCGATCCAAATGGTCGAGACTCCTTCATCCAACCTGGACGTTGATATCGATTGCATATTGATGGACGTGGAGATGCCGGTGTTGGACGGCTTAACGTGTACCAAGCGCATACGGGAGCTGGAGCGAAAGGGAAAGTTGAGGCGACATATCCACATCATTGCGATCACCGCGAACGCCCGGGCAGAGCAGATTGATGCGGCTTTTGAGGCAGGTGTCGATGACATCCTCCCCAAGCCATTCCGCGTCGTGGAACTGCTGGAGAAAATCGAGAACAACAGGAAGAAGGGCAAAATTCCGATCGATGGTGAATAGAACATGCAATTTCGAGACCAGCTTTGGCGTTCCAGGGTGGTACCCAGCCTACCATCGGACTCTCAATATCAGTCTATCAAAATTGGAGGTGATGGATTTGCGAGGGAAGCAGAGAGACTATACAATGACACGTTGTCGGATCCCTACAGAACCTGCTTCTACCGGCCACCGTCTCAATCATTCGGACTGTGGATTTGACGACGAAGGGTCGGAAGATTGGGGAGTTGGGCCAAAGTGCCTCCACAAGGTCTGTATCCAAAAGATTGTCTCCAACGTCCCAAACACCATCAGAGAAGCGATCACAGTGATCTTGACGGCGCGAGAGGCACCCAGATGTGATAAGCTGAACGAAGGGTAAGAAGGGTTCGGCCGACTTTGACTCGATTGAGACGTCTTGGTGTTGGGATTGGGTGGCTGCTCAGTGTGGGTGGATGATGATGCTGGGCGGCTGAATTGTTGTCGCAGTTCGGTAAAGTTCTGGAGTGGCTGAGATGGTAGTCCGAGGTCGAGTGTCGATAGTCCAGGCTTGAGACGCAGCCTTGACAAGACGAGAGGAGAAGGTGTTAAAAGTACTGGCATTGCTGATTGAAAAACGACTTTCTTAGGTGGATGTAGGGCCATTTGCTTTTGGGAGATGTTGGGTGCTGGACGCAGGAAAGGCTGGAGCGCAGGGCGGCAGCGGTGATGATATATTTGTTCTCGAGACGGACTGCCTCCATGGCACTGATACCCCTGGGTTTTGTGATCCGCATGATGAAATCGTGCTTGGTCTCGGGTGTGAGACTGTGAAGAGGAACTGCGGTATAAACTACACTAATTGATTCGTTGCCTGCGATGTGGCGGCACCAGCGGCGACTCCACCTCGTGATCGTGATCGTATTCGTACCTTTTGTTTTCGTTCCCCAGCGACTTGATGCTTGGTTTACCTCGTACACGATCCTCTTTCCCACTTCCACACCCACCCCAGTCAGTCAGTCAGCGCCATTTCCCTTGACTGTGCCTCCTCTTCTGTTTCGTTATCGAGCAATCGAAAAGGCTCCCTTCCCCTGATGCCTCCACGACGCTCGCATCAAAAGTCGCGCCGAGGTTGCCTAACCTGCAAACGGGCCCATGTCAAATGCACCCAGACGGGACCCCCTTGTGGCCGCTGCAAACTTAGGGGAACAGCATGCGAGTACCTCTATGCGAGTCCAGACTCTAACAGCCTTGCACAGGCGCAAGATCCGCCATTATTGGATCGTGGGGCTCCGGTGGCGGCAACGGAAGAGGAACCGCCGCCGCCGTTCCCGAATGAGGCTGGCTTGCTGGACCTCCAGCTCATGCATCGCTGGTCGACGGTGACTTACAAGAGCCTGTGCAGCAAGGTGGCCGAGGATGATTATATCTGGCAGATCGCCGTGCCGCGGTGGTCGCTGCAGCACGATTTCCTCCGCGCGGGCCTTTTCGCCCTGGCCGCCTTCGACTCGGCCAGCTGTTGCTCAGCCGCCTCTGGATCGCCAGACCGGGCGAAATACCTCGCCGTGGCCGTCGAGTACCAGACCCATGCGCTCAACAGCTTCCGCCGTCGGCTCCAGCAGCACCAAGGAATCTCCGACAAGGAAACCTGCGAGGTGTTGCTGTGCTTTTCTCTCATGCTCATGGTGCTCGCGCTGGCGTCGTCGCAGTTCATGGTTGAGTTGGCCTGTGGCTCTCAAGGCGGCGGTGGCGGCGATGACGACGACAGTATGGTGCTCAACACGCTGACGCACTTTGAGCTGCTGCGCGGATGCAGCACCGTTCTCGGCGACACGGCAGAGCAATACCTGGCCCAGAATTCCTACATACAGAAACTCATCCCTTTCGAGATGCTACCTCGATCGCCGTTGGACGACGACACGGCTGTTGCCCTGTCCCAACTGAAGACGGCCAATACGCGGAGAATCAACTCGACCGTGGACGAATGCTGCCAGCACCAGGTCCAGCACGCCGCACACTCTGAAGCGTGCAAGAAGGCCATCACCATGCTCGAGGAATGCTTCGCCAAATGTGTCGGCCAGGGCAAAGATCTCGACTATCAAGGCTACGTGTTGGGCTGGCTGAATATGGCCGGCGAGGACTATGTCTACGCCATCAGGGCTAATGATCACGTCGCGCTGCTGGTGTTGATGCACTGGGGCGCGCTGGTTGAGAGACTCGGCCGCCGCGTCTGGTGGGCCAGAGACTTTGGGAGGCTTCTGGTCGAGGAGATCTCTGCAAAGGCACTCCAGAGGCAGACGGCCGATGACTTGACCACGGATCTCATCGCTTCGGCGAGAAGGATAATGAATGGCCCCGCAGTGT
Organism: Fonsecaea monophora; assembly: GCF_001642475.1. Taxonomy (NCBI): domain Eukaryota; kingdom Fungi; phylum Ascomycota; class Eurotiomycetes; order Chaetothyriales; family Herpotrichiellaceae; genus Fonsecaea; species Fonsecaea monophora. The sequence goes on from NW_019174006.1 coordinate 13,852, forward strand.
GAGCGCGAGGCTGAGTGGCGCGATGGGTAAGGAGCAGACCCCCACACCTCGTCGCAAACGAGACTCGCCCAGGGACGGTGCCAAGACCCGAATACGATCACGAATACGATCACGAGGCTGGCAACAAACTGTGGACCTCCTTTTGATCAATAGTAGCGACAAGGCGGAAAAGCATCGCTTCGTTGTTTTCTCAAACCCTCGGTATGGTCTGCCTTTTTCCTCATAAAGATGCAAATCGCTCGATCCCATTGTCGAGGATTTCGGTCCATCAGCCATGCGTTGCGACCCGAATGAAAATTGACCAACTTCATCATGAGTGATACACAACCCTTAATAGTGCGCAAGCGGTCTACCTCACCAGACCCTCGCAGCCAGGATGGCTTTACCGGAAATGCCACTATTCAACCTCCTGCGCAAGAGGACTCTCTGCTTTCGAAACTACACTCTTTGGTGGCCGCACGCACGAAATTGCCCATCCTCGTCGGGCTGCTCCTGATATGTTTGCCTACTGTCTACCTCTATTCTCGCGAGACCAGTCGAGACCACCAAAAGCGAACCGACACCAGCATCCTCGTCTGGACCTTCATCCTGGGTGGCACCGTGGGCATAACCGTCGCCATGCTCGCGCAATCTGTCCTCGCCTACCTCCTCGCCGTGCTCTGCTTCAGCGGCCACACCAATGCGGTGGTGTATCTCGCCGAGACGGTCAAAACTGAAGACGACATCATAGACGAAGCTCACTGGAAGAGACGGCGGGAAATGTCCCATCGCCCGGCGTATTGGGTGTTTATGATGCTCTTCGCGTTCGTGGTTGCGGGCCTGGTGGAGGAGTCGATCAAGTACATTGCTATCACAACGATGCTTGGCTGGGCGCAGCGATCCTCCCACGGTGCCGGAGACGTCATCAATGACCGTGACTACATGACCGTTGCCGTTGCGGCGGCCTTGGGCTTCGCCACGGTGGAAAACATGACCTTCCTGGCCGGTGCTGCCCGCCAGCGCAAAGATAGCGGTGGTTCTGGTTCCTCTGCGGGAGGTGGTGCCATCGCTCTCCTGACGGCCGTGGAGAGAGCAGTGATAGGCACACCGGGACACTGCATGACCGCAGCGATGATCGGAGCCAACATGCTCGTGCGCGCACGCCACGATAGCCTTGGAAAAGGAGGACAACACAGCACTCTCGCCAGCATCCTCACCACCTGGTCGATCCTGCGCGATCCGGTCCTCTTCCACGGCTGCTTCAATTTTATGCTCTTCGCCGTCAGCGCCCTCGAGGGCAACGTCGGCTGGATCCATCCGCGGGGCTGGCGCACCGTGTGTTTCGTCCTCGTGGTCGCCGTGTCATTGCAGGCCACCCTGGCACTGGTGCTCAGGGCCAAGTTGCGCGAAGCGGGACTTTTGTGATGTCGATCTTGTTGACCTGTCACCTGCTCATCTGTCGCGCTGTCGCGCATTGATTGATATGGTTGAGCGCTACATCAACACTTTTTTATCTTCTTTTCCTCGAATTCTCTTTCTCTACCAGTTTTTTTTTTGGTGGCCGTCTTCTGCTGTCAGTGAGGGACCTAGTCCCGGTGGCTTTACTTCTTGCTATCTATGCACATACCCGGGTGTTCCTCCTTCTTCGTGTCAATGCATATATGTATTAACAGCTCGAAAATCAGCCTGCTGGGAAAATTCGCATTGATAGATTTGGATCGGATTGATGTGATTGGATAATGAACTGCGCGATTGCGCGAAACTCATCTCACTACTCATTCTCACTGACTCGGCACCAGGCACTTTTGGTTGTGAATCCGGGCTGAACGATAAGTGGGATCAAGGCTTTTTTGTATAGTACAAATATCATTCATGATATATGGCCTCGGGCAGCATACTCAGTCACTCACAAACTCAACTCACTCGGTACTACGCCCTGCGGCCCTCTTTGGGTAGGCACTGGTATACCATAGTCACGATGCCCTGCTTTCACGATACCCTGCTTCTGGCTGCGTGGACATATTCTCAAAAGCCTTGGATCGGCGATAGATATTATATGTTTCTCACTCCGGGATACGGACACATATATAAAACAGCAGATCGGGCATCGGCATCGACATCGACATCGACATCGTCGTCTATCATTGTCATCATCATCACAATTGATCCTCGTCGTCAGGGTCGGGCATGCCCTCTTCATAGCCCCAGTTCGCGCTATGGTTTTCTGTTCCTCCTGACACGGCGACATTCTTCTCGTGGATGGGGACTTGGTCGGACACGTGTTCCTCGTCATAGCCGTCGTCTTCGTCGCCGGGTGCTTCCTCATCCTCTTCGTCTCCTGCTTCGTCGCCCTCTTCGCCTTCGTCGCCTTCTTCATCTCCTTCTCCATCGTCTTCTTCGTCTTCTGTCACACTCACGTCCTCTGCTTCACTGCCGAGTTCTTCCTTGATCAGATCCCGTCCCTTCATCTTCTTTCTCTCCCGCTCATACTCTCGATCATACTCGTCGTCCGATTCGTCCGAAGCGCCACTACCTTCACTCTCCCCTTCACTTCCCGGATCGTAGTCTTCCTCTTCCTCGTCCTCTTCCTCATCAAGCTGTTGCTGGGCTTTTTCCAACTCGGTTCGGTCGTCTTCGTCACCTTCTGCATTGCCTCCATCACCGTTCTGTGTTGCACTCTTGCCGTTGGCCGTCGCATTGAGCTTCTTTGCTCGCCTCGACTCGGCAAGACTGGCATCCTGTAGACCATGCCGCTTAACGTAGGCGTCAATCCCCGGAAAATCAGCCTGATCCAACATGGCAAACTCGACCTCCTGAATTTCTTCACTGTTAGTCCCATCCACTAAGCTGGCTCGATAGGCGATGTTCAAATTGAATGTCCTCTGCAGCACGGACGTGTAAGAAATGCTTTCGACGTCTTCAAACGCAAAGAAAGAGAGTGGCTTCTTGAATCCAAAGAAAATGCCATTGCTCAAAAAGAAGAGGTATCCGTCCTTGCTCCCGCGGAAGGCTTTGACATGATACGCCTTATCGCCTTTTCGATGGGATTCGGGTTTGGCACTGGAGAATTCCTCCGCGGTAGGGAGTGTGAGGCTTTTCCCGCTCTTTTGCAGCAGATAACCCAGCGCGTTTTCGAGCACGTCATCAGGGCCAGGGGCGATTTTAGCAAGGTCACTGCTGGGGATGTGACACGACTTGAGCGGGCCGTCATTGACAACCCAGATGATGGCGTCGGTGTTGTTGTTCGAGTCTGGCTTCAGGAGTAACACAAAGTTGTATTGCTTCGCGGCCTTCTCAGGTACGGGCAGTCTCAGGGCGTAGGTGACCTGGTCCAGGGGCACTTCCATCTCCACCTCGTTGCTGGCAGGATTCCTGGTGTAGATGGCAAATTTTGTGTCCGTGCCGTTGATGTCGGCCCCATATTGCGCGATTCCCAGGTGTAGCTTTTTGCGTTGTGGTAGTGAGAATGAGATGTCTCTTGCTTCAAAGACCACCTCGCGCGGTTGATCATTTTTCTGCGCCGTCTGCGCGAGGGGAAGAGAGGAGCCGTCCGGGAGTTTGCGCTTCTTGGACGCGGGTTCGTCCTGTGCAGAGCCGTTCACTTGATGTGAATGGAGGTGGTAGGATGCAATGTCCTCGAAAAGGGGCGCATGCTGCGGAGTTGCGTCTGCGGCATCACATTAACAATGTACCTCCGTGGGATGGATCTCACACTGGACACTCACCGATGGCGTCAAAGATCCTCTTTCGTAGTTGCGAATTGTTAGCAAATGCTCGATTTATGGCATCGCGTCCTGACATCTTGGGCGGGCCTGAGAGGTTTCTACGAGGAGAAGCAATGGAATCTGGGAACTGGCTTTCTGGTTTATGGAGGTGGTTTAATAACATGCAGGCAGAGAACAGTCCAGCGATGATGCAATTGGCTCCTCGCGCCCCTGTGGCCCCTGACCGCGTTTCCGCCACTCAACGATAGACCAACCCACCTCGCACGCCTATTGCTCCTCCAAACGTTCGCATGGAACATGGTCAACTGCAATCAATGGCTACCCAGTGACTCCAATCGGTAATCCATCACAAGCAATTTTCTCCGTTTCAACAAAAATTCTATGCCTTTAGACATATTCCGCCGCATCGAATTTCTCCTTGGACCAGAATTTGGCCTTGATGGGATTGCCGTTAAAGATTCTCCCTTCCAAAGCATTGACTGCCCGCAGAGCACTGAGCTGGCTCACAAACTGTACAAACACCAATGCCTCGCCCTCTTCACTTTCTGGTCGATGGATGTAGACTCTCTCGACACTACCGTATTTGTCTCCACATTCCTCCCCAATTTCTTGCAGCAGACCGCCCTCTCCCTGAGTGAGTTCGTCGTCGAGATCTAGGCCGTTCAACATGCCCTCAAGGCGAATCACTTCAGACATTGCTCCAAACTTGCCTTCTTCCTCGACAAGGGCAGTCTTTGATTTGTTACCACCGAGAATCTTACCGGTACTTGTCGGAGTAGCAAAGCCACCACCTTCTGCATCCGATTTCTTCTTGCGTTTGTCGGCCTTCGCATATAAGGGGTTGATGATCCCAGTGCCGTGAGCTCCGAGGCCTTGACCCTTGCTCCAGCCGTATTTCGCCATCAGACGTTCAGCAAATCCCACTTGCCCAGGACGTTTGGATCGTGGTTCGTCATCATCGCCATTTTCATCAACACCTGCTTCAGGTTCGGCAACATCATGTCCCTGGTTTGGTCCAGATGCTGAAAGGTCTTCTGGTGCAGTGGGTAAGGTATACCGTACTGGTGCCCTGGAAATCTGACCAGGTTGTGGGATGTCTGCTGGAGGCGAAGGAACAACTGGCGGCTGGCCTTGACTCATGCGCATTCGTCTCAGATACGCGTCTTCCCCAGTTGTATCGTCCGGAATCTCGACAGGTGGTGGCGGTGGAGGAGGGCTGTCGTCATTCAGGTTAGGTGGAGGAGCAAAAGACATGGAAGGCGGAGCGAATTGTTCTGCCACAATATCAGTAAGTTCCAAACCCGTCCAAACCCTCTTTCCTTACTGTTCATGGGGCGATGGTAGTCATCGTCTTCGGAGTCACTATAACTCCTCTGCCTTATGCGGTGTCTGTAGAGGAGGTCCTTCCACTCCCTGACTTCGCGGATCTTCTCCTCGCTGTGCTTGTATTCTTCGTAATTGTTGGGTCTGCTCGGATCGTAGATGTCGTCCCAATTCTGAGTCACTTCTGCTGCTGCCTTGTTCTTTTTGCGTTTCTTACGACCTCCTCGCTGGCGCTTCCCAGCGTAGAAATTGTTCACGTCATCGTCGTCCGACGCCGTAGCTGTCCAGTCCGCAAGAGTGGTCTTGGGCGCAGGTGGTTGCGGCACTGAAGTTTCTGTGGCAGCACTTGCGGCGCCTTCGACTGTGGAGGTTGTAGTACTGGCCGCTGGAGGGACACCGAATTTACTGGCGATGGCTTTTGCTTTTGCCTTTTGCGCAGCGATCTGGGGTCTCTTGGTAGGTTGGAATCTTAGGGAGGCTGTAAATCACGCGAGAGCATGGCGCAAAAACGTGAGCAGATCTATTCAGCAAACCTCTAGGTTCTTACGACGAAGAATGTACCAGCGAGTGCTTGCTGTCGCTTGACAGCCTCATCCTGTTCGGGAGAGCTTTCGACCGGCTTGTAGGAGACCGGTGCACTGGAGATGGTGCCAGGGCCAGCATTATTCGGGTCAAGGAGGTTCGCATAGAGCGACAAGCCTCCCCGCGTGGGTGTCGGCGCATTGTTGGACATGTTCTCACATGTGCTTTTGCTTAGACCAAGGTGGGTTGGAGCGCGAGGTGCGGCGACTTAGAAAGTGATTTCCACGGAGAGTCTAAACTGCGGTCTCGTGATTGGGACACCGACGGGCAGTTCTCGGGGGAAGGGAAGTGACTTAGCCTGCAGAAGGCCCCCCGGTTCTAGGCACTCTTGGCCCCTATTGGTAATCTCTGGTGCCCTAATAAATTCTGGACCTGGTAGCCCTGCTTGCATCGGAAGCCGCTTGCCATGGGGCCGTTCGATTTACCAATCGCTTGACTTCGGGCGCATCTGTGGATTTTCGTGTCGTGTCATATTCGGATGACTTCAATCTCTCCAAGCTGAATTCAAAGCTCCCGCTACCATCTCCATGGACTTATCGTATCACCCGATATACTTGAACAGTCAAGCCTTGTGGCCCACACGCCATTTCTATGGTTCCCGGTGAGATACTAATATCGAGATGGATCCCGTTTGCCATGCTGGTCTTCTTATCTGTCGACGTCGCAGGGCATCACGTCATTTTCATGTTTCAGACTCTTTTTTTCTGCTGCCTTTTCTCGAGTACAGCTTGAATAGGAGGAGACTGGCATTTTAATTGAGATACCCATATTGTTGTGTTGTCCCGTCTCTGTCTCATTCCTTTGAATCTCTTTTCTCCCGCAGTCTTTATCACATTCCGCACAGCCATGGTCGCATCCACTCTGTCCACCTCTTTCCCTCAGTCGTCTTCCGCCATAGCAGTCATTGTGCCTACAAAACCCACTGCTTTGACTGTCTCTTTTGAGCAACTGGCACAGGATGTGTTGGCTTTTCAGAAACAACTTGCTCATCTAGGTATCCGATATGCCGACGCCGTCTCAATAGCCTTGCCCAACAGCTACGAATTTATCGTTTCTTTTCTTGCAACCTCTTTCCAACGAGCAATTGCGGCCCCTCTGAATCCTGCCTACAAGCAAAGCGAGTTCGAATTCTACATTGACGATCTTTCTTCAGCCGTGATTATATTGCCTCGAGGAGCACATGCCCGGGACGGACCTGCTGTGAAAGCGGCCAGGAAACATCGCGCTGCCATTGCAGAATGCTACGTGGATGGAACGAAATTGGTCTTGGATGTGAAAGAGCAGGGCTGCCTGGCACAAAGACAATCTCAACCAGTCGCCGAGGCTCAACCAGAAGATGTCGCACTCGTTTTGCACACCAGTGGGACCACCGGGCGCCCGAAGGCTGTCCCATTGACCCATCGCAATCTGACAAGAACAATGCAGAACATTCAAAACACCTACGAGCTTACTGCTCAGGATCGGACGATGTTGGTTATGCCACTCTTTCATGTGCACGGTCTGTTGGCTGGGTTTCTGTCTCCCCTGAGCGCTGGGGGATCTGCTATTGTTCCGGATCATTTTTCTGCACGATCCTTCTGGGCCGACTTTATTCAACACAAAGCCAACTGGTATACAGCCGTGCCGACGATTCATCAAATTCTGTTAAAGAACCCTGCACCTAACCCGATACCCAAGATCAGATTCATCCGCTCGTGTTCATCGGCACTGTCCCCGAAAACATTTATGGAACTTGAACGGACATATCAGGCACCAGTTCTTGAAGCCTATGCCATGACAGAAGCAGCTCACCAGATGTGTTCGAACCAGCTGCCACATCGCGGAAAGCGAAAGCCCGGCAGTGTGGGAATTGGCCAGGGAGTCGAAGTCAAAATTCTCGACGAGCAAGGCGATGAAGTCCCCCGGGGCCTGGAAGCCGAAATCTGTGTAAGGGGAGAGAATGTCACGAAAGGATACATCAATAATGAAAAGGCTACCAAAGAAGCATTCACCAAGGGGGGATTCTTCCGCACCGGAGATCAGGGCAAGATGGATGAAGATGGCTACGTCTTCATCACCGGCAGGATCAAAGAGCTGATCAACAGAGGGGGGGAGAAGATCAGCCCGATCGAGCTGGATCATGTGATCATTGCCAATCCAGACGTGGCAGACGGTGTCACTTTTGCTATTCCTTCAGAATTATACGGCCAAGAAGTGGGAGTGGCAGTTGTTCCTAAACCTGGGAAGACGGTGACTGAGAAGGGCATTACTGATTACGTTGCCAGCAAGACGGCCAAGTTCAAGAAGCCGAGCAGGGTATGTGCATTCTATCTGGCAGGTGCATCTTAGTGCCGCGCTGACTGAGATGACAGGTTTGGATCTTGAAAGAGATTCCCAAGACAGCCACGGGAAAGATACAACGAAGGAAGGTTGCAGATACTCTTCTGGCCAAAGACCAGCCTAGAGCGATGCTATAGAAGGATTGTTCGGGTCCGACCGGAGGCGTCGATGCCTGACAGTACAGGAAGAAGCATGGATATCCAGCATGGCGTTTTCAAAAAAAGAGGAGAAAGACAAGCATGAGCGGCTAGAGTCAACCATGTGGGAGTCGAGGCCGTGTCGCACGCCTCCTAAGAATTTTCGTAGGCCGATACCATGATGGGTGAATGTTTTCGCGAATTCTTGGAAAGGGGCTGACAACTGAGGGACTGGGGAAATGCGAGATGAAGCTGCACCTCGGTCTTGGACATCCGGAGCACTGGATGTCAGGGTATCTCTCGAAGGGTACGGTTCCGATGCAAGATGAGTCGAGGCAGTCAACTGAAGCATGGGAGGAGCTAGACCTCGCACAAAGATAGAGATAGAGCTTGAGAAGGCTGAAGGTTCCTGCTCCCCACAAATTGGCGACGCCCTAAGAGCATGTTCACATCCCCACTTCGCGCCCTGCGCTGTGGAGAAGAGTTCGACCGGCATTCAATCCTGGACAGCGATAATTGCCCCGGCTGTCCTCAGTCTCGCAGCGTGTGGTGCTTGGTCATACAATATTTGATTCCGTATCAACCAGTATCCTGACTCCGGAGCTTCATGTCGAAACTGCTTCGTGGTTACCGTCAGCTGCACTCTCTGAGAAGTGTTCACACAACACCCTCCCAGTTCCCGCAATTAACTCGACCTCCACATCTGGGTCCATTAATTGCTCCGCGAAACCTCCGATCTGTCAGAGCCATGTCTTCCTCGGCGACCCCTACGAACGAATGGCTGGTCATTGTTCCCGATCACCCTAACGCCCTTGACAAACGACTGGCGGTCCGCCCGCAGCATCTTTCAGCGCTGACACCCAAGATCGAGGCGGGGATTGTGGTCTTTGGCGGTGCGACTCTTTCGAAACACCCCGCGGAGGGAGAGACTCCGGATATGACTGGCAGTGCCATGTTAATAAAGGCGAATACCGAGCAAGAAGTCAAGGAGTTCTTGGAGAACGATGCGTACACAAAGGGAGGAGCGTGGGATGTGAGCAAGGCACAGATATTCCCGTTCAGGTGTGCCGTGCGGACGGCCATGTGAAGATACAGCTTTAGACGAGGGTCTAGCAAGGGAATTGCCATTGGGACTGCGATGAACGATCAAGAACGAAGCCACAAAGCTTGAATGACTCGGCAGGAATGTGCCCATAAACGCTGCTGTATCGACCAGTACTACATGGGACGAACCCTATGGGCCTCGTTGTCAACCCTCTCCCACACTTTCTCTCTCTCTCAGTTGCAGCTTGAATGATGAGTGATGTGCACAGGCAACCGGACCGAGTTGTGTGACTTGAGAGCGGCATCTCTCACACACTACCGTTGATCTGTCACTTCGCATCTCCTTGTTATATTACTTCTCTCTTGCTCACAAGTCCATGGTGATATTCGTTCAGTCCGACTGGGATGAATGTCATGATTGCTACATGAGTGGTTCCCCGATGTTTCCAAGGGACAAATGGTATTTGGAGTGACATTTGCAAGTTGCCTGCGCACCAGATTCCTGCCGGTTGCTGGGTCAAAACGCCTCTTCACTTTGTTCCCGTCTCACTTCAGCTCTGTATCAACCCAACCCTGTGACCAGAGACCATAAAGACGCGATTCTTCTCCCGTCTTTTCCACGATCATCTATCCATCCATCCTCACGTTTCTTGCCACGTCCTCTGCCGCCGACACTCGCATCTCGAAAGCTTCGAGCTAACCTAGCTGAAGTGATTCATCAAAGACACCCGCAGCCAACACACTTCTTTACCACTGCTCTCAGCCTCGTGCGATCCAACATGATGGATCTCTTCAACATGCTCTTCCCCTTCTTCATCCTCGTCCTTCCTGCTATTGCACAAGAGATGGGCAACGTCACCGACGCCCCAGTTACTCAAAACAACCCCTTCCGCGCAACCTTCCAAGCGATCCTGCAAGTCGGGAAACCTGTACAAGGCCAGATCACCGGGGTTTCTAGCGATAACGGCACTGGTGTCAATTTCAATGTCAACTTCTTTGACTTTCCAGATATCTTGCAGGGCCCTTTCAGTGAGTTCTCACAGAGCGTGACTTGGCAATCCCAAGTTCCTCTGCGTTGAATATGACGACTAAAACCTTCCATTCAGAATACCACATCCACCAATACCCGGTGCCTGCGTCAGGAAACTGCACCGCCACCGGTGGCCACCTCTCGCCCTTTGGCAGACAGGACGACCCTCCCTGCGATGCCACCGCCCCGTGGACCTGCCAGCCCGGCGACCTCTCCGGCAAGCACGGCAATATCTCCCAACTGACCTCCTCCACCTCCGGTGACTCTCAGGCCGTCGGCACCTTCCAAGCCATGTACCTCGACCTGTACGTGAGCACCGACCCCAGCAACGTGGCGTTCTTCGGGAATCGCAGTGTGGTCGTGCATAGCGCGAACGGGACGAGGTTGAATTGCGGCAATTTCACACAGATGAGCTCCGGCTCGAGTGGCGGCGGGAATAACAATGGGACCAACACTACGGTGCCGACAACTTTGCCCACGAACAACGTTGCGGCTGGAGCGGTTGGTGCGGTGAAGTGGGAATTGGCGACCGCCACGGTGTTTGCGGTCGGTGTGTCTCTTGTCTCCTTGATGGGTGACTTGATTTGAGGGCTACAGACAAGAGAAACAGCCAAGGGCGGAATTGTACTCGGTAGACTCCACTAATTCCTCGAAACTATTCATGTAATGATGATCGAGGGCGGACAGTCAAATGTACGCAGGTCTCAGGGATGTCATCGAGCGGAGATTTTCTAATCAGGGATCAAAGGGAATACCCGAGTTCGGCCATCGTGTAGTCCTTTAATGCAATGGTGATGATGGCGTTAGTAGATTCTCTAGCCAGGTATGGTGTGTATCATGGCAAAACTGCAAACTTCGTCTGACCATCAGCAATGTGATTGAGTAACCAGCCTCATAGTCATTTTTCTCGTAGCACATCCTTCATCCCGCTGTCTGTCTATCGTGGTGATTGTGATGGCTGCCCTGTCCTTCTCATAACATATTTACAACGAGCGCACCAATTTTCCGGGCTGTCAACTCAACCTCTTCAAGAACCCGCCTTGGATCAGCCTCTCCACGTCGGCCTGGCGCACGAAGAACTGCGAGTTCTTTGTCAGGTTGATGGCGCCGTACTCTGTCTGGATCTCGCCGGCATCTCTCAGAACTCTGACGTCGATGAACAGGTCGCGCGGTGGCTCGAGCGAGCCCGTCAGGTCAATGTCCGTCCACTGGCCCTTGTACTGGGAGAGCAGGTCGCCGTAGGCGTGGAAGTAGGACGACTCCTCTGGCGAGAGGGCGTTGTGCGTCCCCGCCGCGGAAGCAGCAGCAGCAGCAGCAGTATTGTCCTCGCGAGCATTCGCGGCTGCGTTGGACGCATTGCCACCACCGGCTTCGTGCCCCGTCCCGACCTCGAGGTCTTGGCCCTCCCAGACCATGCCTTCCAACTTCTCGGCCCGCACGCGGTGGTACGCCAGGAGACACCTCTTGTCGCGCCGCATGCTCAGGTGGTCGACGAGCAGCGCGCACGCCGTCGCCGGGTGTTCGGCCGGGGTGAAGGTGCTCTGCGACGACGGGTTGCCGTCCTCGTCGTACTCGGTCGTGGTGAACGGTTCCAGGATCCGCATCACGTCGCGGTCCAGGTCGCGCACTTCGCGGACCACGGAGCGGACGAGTTCGGTCTGGTAGGGGGGCAGGGCGGGGAGGGTGAGCGTGCGTTTCGCGTGTTGCACCTGTCAGAGAAGAGGGTTAGTTTTGGAATTGCTAGAGAAGGGGAATGGGCGGACAAGAAACAACTTACGAGCTTGTTCCCAAGCTCTCCATGCATTTGGGAATTACATAGAGTGATCTTTCCTTACAACAAAGCACTGATAAGCCCTCAAGTGATTCGTCCACGACAGGCGACAGGCGACAGGCGACCGGACAAGAATATCGAGTTAATCATGTACCAATTTTGTACCCCGTATGGATGGCGTAGTCAATACAGAATTCGAGCCGCGGGGAGAAAATGTGGCCCCGCGAATAAAACGCGTCAAGGGGTCAAGGGGCCATTCCATTCATTCCGCCAATCAGGTCCAATCATCTCTCGGAGCGGATTCTTGGTCGTCCCCTTTTTTCTGCCAGCCTTGTCGTTGCTGGATCGCTTGACCTCATCCCCAGGTCTCATCTCCCTCAATCGCTTGCACGTGAATGTTGGACGGAACATGCTCAGTGAGGTAGTTCGACAACATCGCCATGTGAATACGATACGGGAGGGAATACGAGATGAAGAAGGAGGAGGAACTCCGATGACGAAATTTCTCGAGGGCCTATCGATATGAAACCCCAAAGCGAGTTTGTGAAACGAACTTCCTTGAACGAAACTCAAGGTATTCCTCGACATGGGAACCAGCGAGAACATTCAAAAACACAACCACTCGACTCGAGCTGAACGAGATACCAGCCGGAACGTGCCCGGAAGTCAATCGTCCATTTCCATCTGCTCAAGTCCTGCTTCCCTGGCCACCTCTACAGAGTGGTGAGTGATGGAATGAGTTCCGGGCGAGGTCGGAGTATATCCTCCTCACTAAAACTGTCCTCGGAGGCTACTTTGATATCAACGCATCCTTCACTGCAGGATGTAAATGGCGGCCGCTAGATCCTTGCATCAAGATGGCCTTTGACGAGGGTTCTCTCTCCGAGATCAAGTCAACAGAGCACTGAAGATCGAAAGGACAGGCATACCGAGGGCTCATCGGGAGCAACAGTCCACGGGGGCCATCTCCGTCACAGCATGAACCTGGGTCTGGGTCTTTTTGTTGTGTGAGACGGACCGGACACTGTCCGCCCCATGGGCATTTCACTGGCACAGTCATAATGCAAATACAATAACAATAACAAAGTGAAATTCACGTCTCGGAAATGCTTCTCTATCAGGCTGTGCTTTGAATAGAGGGCACACAATGAAGAGAAAAAACAGTAGTGCGGCAGAACAGCCGAACCGGTCGCGTGAGAAGAACAATTCATACCGGACCGTGAATAGGATTCTCGTGAATAGCAGATATTCGCGCCAAGTGTGATAGAGTCACTTTTCCTGTGTTTAATGTTGGGGCCAGGCAGTCACTCAACCAAGCGTTTGTCTCTTTCTTCCTTCCCATTCAGCAAACGCAAGGGCAAACGGCGCCTCGCAAACATGAGGCAGCGTCCACAAAACCCGCCAACGCCCACCAACTCCTTCCTCCGTCCCATCTTCGACCAGCGCCACCGGGTCAAGCGGCGGGGGCTTTGCTCAGAACCGGTGCGGCGGCGACCCGGTGGCGCCGGGCACATGGTTCCCAGGTGGGAGAACGCCGGACAACGCCCACCACCAAAGCCGCGCCAACATTTCCACTGGAGCACCTCTCCACCACCAACATGGTCGCCAACATACTGGGAAGCGCTGCCCGCTCTGTGGATCTTGGTCAAGGACATGTACGCAGTCACTGTGGCCTTGTTAGAGTTCAACGACGCTCTCAGACGTTTGTTGAATCTCCACGGAGAACGGTGGAACCGGCTGGATGGGGATAAGCTCGCGAGAACCCTGGCGATATCCCTGAATATCTGGTCCTCGTTGGCGCCCAAGAGACTCCTAGGATTCGCCACGCCAGAGAAATTTTTCAAAAACGCAACAATAAATAAATATCCAGAAGTCGTCCGCAAGCTTGCGAGGGCCGAAGCCCAGGTCGTGCTGACAATGGCGCGCCTGGCAACGGTCGAAGAGTGTGTGTGGTCAGGAGACGCTCTGCTCTTGATAGCACTAGACATTTCGGGACCCCTGGTGTCGGAAGCTCGCAGACAAAGATCACACCCCGACTTTCCCTGGTTCACTGAGCTCGAGGCACAGCATCGCGGGTTTCTCGCGTTTCGTGCACGCGCCAGGAGGCGGCTGTTCGACACGATCAAGAAACTCACCACCCCAAGGTTGAGGGTCCTGGACTACCGAAGGGATTTTTTCTACTCGGACCTCGAAGCGAAGTTCCTCGAAGCACGCGAAACTGTTTCTTCGTGGACACCTGGTCTTTCGAAAGTGGCCGAACACCTTTCTGCCCGCTTGCTCGCCCAACCCACCGTCGACCGCGAGGGAGAGATCTGTCCGATATGTCACGAAAGCTTGAGCAAAGATCCAAACGCAGAAGACGGGCAGGAAGGAATGAGACAGCTACCGATATGCACGGAAAGATGCTGCAATCAGCCCTACCACGTCTGCTGCCTCCTTGAGTGGTTGGAACAGGATCACTATGTACCCTTCGTGTTCGGATCGTGCCCAACCTGTCGAGCTCATTTGAGCTACGACTTTGCGGTTGGTCTCATGGAAAGATCTATTGTGGAGCTGGGAACATTGTGAGGGACACGAGCGAGATTGTTGGTGATGTGGTAGGATGGATCTGTCGAAGAGCTGAGCATGGATAGGGTTGAAAGGAAAATCATGACTGTGGTCGTGGCAAAGAAAAGACTTTGAAGAAGGGATCATAAATGGTCGAGTGTGAAATTAAGACATGGATAAGAGGTTGGAGATGGCTACTTCAGTGAGAGAGCTCGAGGAGGGAATTGTCGCAGCATGGTGAACCGGTGATGATACAGTCTCGCTTAACAACACACCAAAGTGAAGAGTTTGAGAGAAACAAAGCCACACACATATGGTGTCATTGAGCCATCTTGCTAAAGAGATGACACGCAGTTCCTCTGCTAGTCAATCAACAGGACTGCCACCTCTGACAAAGTTGGTGGCATTTTCGAAGGAGGCGTGGGAGACAGGGAGGTTGACACACACTGGCAGTCAGTGGGAACTAGTCTGAAAACGGATTGCTACGCTCACTAATCATCTGATTCGCCGTATCTACATATCTGCACTTGCGGTATTTGTAGTCTGCCAGATACTGTCGAGTATTTACCACATGTCGCTCATTCCCTTGAAGGCGCCATTTGAACCCGACAGGTTTGAAAGTGTTGGGACACGCACTTGAGATGTCTGCAAGTATCAACGGATGAAGACCTCATGATCTTTTCTGCCTCTGTAGATGTTGTCGTGTGGGGAGATCGACGTGGATGAGGGTTTACTGAATGACAGAGCCATCCCTCATCGCCACGAAACGTGAAGTGCGAGATGACCCATTTGATCCTGACACTGGATGAAGGACATGCAAGACCTCAAGTTCGAGGGTGACATCCTCCTCAATGTTCGATTCTCGATGCTCAATAACTGTGGAGTTGGAGCAGCAGGGATACGTGTTCTTGTATCGGCGACGACAAAGTGGATAGCAGATCGGATCCGCTACCCATGTACCTCACTGATACGAGGGTCCTCATTCGTCGTTCGTATATCCAACAGAATCGCCTCCCTGACCTATGTGCCTATTAGTCTAGGCTCCTCAAAAGGCCAAAGCGTCTCTCCTCTGGGTCAAATGTTCCCCTTCCCTCCGGGTGTGACTCTGACCTGGACAAGTCGCTGGCCGGCCAGCCAGTATCGTCCATAAAACTCTTGTGGCCCGCAATAATTAGTATACAAGTAGATGCGGGTTTTGTTGGAGGGAGAGCCCACGGGACTAAGTAGATGACCTTCGTCTTAGAAGACCTACATGAAACACTTGCGTACTTTTCACAGCACAGTTCAACGTGTCGACAAGCCCTCAGTGCGGGATTGCCGTATCGACTGTTGCTGCTGATATGTATGTATTTACATACCTACCAAGCAGGTAGATGGGCGTCGACCAGGGACGATACCTCCATGGAGGCACCGTTTCCAACGTCGTAGAGTTCCCTGAATGGATCGAACGAGCGAGGCAAGGGGCTTTTAGCGTAGGCAGGGAGAATGTACAGTATGGCGAAGTTGCATATCGATGGTCTTTTGTCGTTTACATGGAGGGTAATCACGCAATCTGCCTCATTGAAGCTAGGAGAAACGGGGGACTCGATATACAGTGTAATATAGTCGATCGCCCGTCTAGTCTACTCACCCACGGAAAGGCGTCGGAAGATCTGCGACGATGCAGCCAGAGGGAGAGCCAAGTCGTATCGTCATCGGATCTCGAATGGAGCATGCATGCATGACGGTATTTGTCAGTCGACTGCACTCCTGGCATCAGGGGGAATGGGGTACATACCTAGGCACGATGGGTCTCAAGTACGCCATAGATACAACGACGAAAAGGGTAAAGCCACGCGAACGACGGGACTTTCAAGTCCCAGGTACACTGTGGCCCTCTTATCGAGAGACCGGTTGAAGCCAAACAAATGTTGCACAAGGGATGCCATCGCACACTGCATAATCAGAGCTGGGGAATATGCTTGCACACAGGCTGCCACAGTCGTGTGAAGGGCTCACTCTCAGTTAAGTCGAGCTCTACCAGTGGGGGGCTGTATGTAGATCTGGAGACTTGTAAGTCAAACCCTGCAAGGGAGTGGGAACAGCAGGATGCTACTCTACCAATGTGACCCAGTTTTCACCCATCCAACAGACGTGCAGGTTCATGGTGTTCGTGTGCGTTCCCCTCCACCTCCCCGGTATGTACATATCCTGTACCTCCACTAGGAGCACGATCCAGGAACCCGCGCGGCAGTTTGGCTTTTACATTCTCGGAGCAAATCATCATGAAGAAGATATCACATGCGTGATTTCGTGCTGATTCCAAGGCATATGATAAGTGAGGACACCTCGTATCCGATAGGGTGCATCTGTAGTCGTGCACAGTGGTACACTGCCGCCGTCAAAAGCCAAGTTGAATTGGGATGAGCAAGGATGAGCAAAGTTTTCGAAGATGGGCCAAAGCGCGGCGAAGGACAGGCACGCAAGTTGTCTGTCCGCCTTCATCGATTAGTACAATCATGCTCGGAGCCATCGCACAAGGGGAGTAGTCTGTTTGCCGGAAACAAAACCTGGGCAACCCGCTGTGCTGCCGTTGAAGACACGCAGACGCGTCCCGAGCGCAGTTTGAAAGAGCAGTTCCTCAGCCAAGGTAGAAGTTTAGACATGCGGAAGGAAAAAAAGGGCAAACATACCACGGAGAATAGAATCGCCGTCCATGGAGCTGCCCACAAGATCAAGAAGATACTCAAGGTGGACCAGGTTCGTAGACCACCAAAGAGGGAAGGTGATCTACAAGTCCAAGTGCAATTGGATGAGATCAGGCTTTTGCTTCCTGCGGATGCGAACCATGCTCAAGTCTGGTACTGGTGGATCGAATGCATGCCGTGAAAGCCCAAGAAAACCAAATGCGAGAAGGAGGAGCTACTATAGCTGAAGTGTTTGGGTCCGCGTCCCATGTCAGTGCGCCAGTACCTTGAGAGGGGTTGAGAGGAGGTAAATTAGCTTTTCATATCAGTGGATGAGGATGATCCCCTGTGCAGCCTGCATACCCTTTTGCACGATGACAAATTCGCAATCAAGGGCAGACATGTCCCGCACTCTTCATACACAATCAGCCGGATGAAGTGGCTGAAACTGGGGTACAGGCTGGACCGACAGGACAGAAATCGAGAAGGCGAGAAAGTCAACTGTGATCCGCATCTAGACTGACGCAGAGCCAGACGGTAGCGGCCCGGCTTCGGGTGGGCCGTGCTGTTATTGAGCTATCGCGTCAGATGTGCTGAGTTGGTCGATCGGACTCTACAAGTGTGCAGAGACGTTAGACTTCAGTATCCGATCGTTCTGGAAAGAATCGCAGAAAGAAGGTCTCGGTCAGCAAGAAGATGGCGGTAAGTCGGAGCAGGAGGAGACTTTGAAAAAGATACGGCGATTTTGTTGGTGGCGCATCGGAGATTATGGAATGCCACAGCTGGTTCCATGGAGATCATGTTTGTTGCCGCTGTCATATAAGCATGTTCGTCGCACAGACAACCCGGCGGTAGCCAGTCAGCGAGAAGGCACTTTGAGCAAATCACCGCTCGGTCAGATTCAGGACCCGCCCCAAATTCAATGCTCGCCGCAGAGAGAACATGGAGAAGGTGGCGTTGGTCGCTGGTCGTGACCGCAAGCGGCGGTTGGGTGCGCATGAGGAATGAGACTGGACGTGGTCTGTGCATTCCAATCGCAGGGAACAGCGCATGAAACGTCCGTCCCCTCCCCAGCATAATGAGCAGGAAGTTATTGGTGACCGACTTGTTCTCTCATTGAACAACCCTTTTGCAAAAGGCTGCTCGCTCCAATGGAGGTTGTCCAAGTCAATATAAGGCTCTCAACAGGGTCGTTAGCTGGACTTGCCAGTTCAGCGGCAATTCCCGAACCTCTCAGGATGCTGCAGGGACCGGATGCGCATCAAGGCGAGACTCCAGGACTCTAGGAAGAGCTCCAAGAACCTGGCGCCTCTTTTCACCGCTCACGACGCCTGACCCTGGTTGCGTGGAGGAGGGCAGCTTGTGGAGTTAGCTGCTTTCCATCTCCTCTCCTCTCCTTTTGCTTTCATCGATCCGAAAACAAAAAGAAACCGGTGGGAGAAAGCGACTTGTTACCATGAGTCCGGATGCGGCCAATGGAGCTGAAAGCGACCATCGTCGCACTCTAAAGCAAAGTGGTCGAGACTCTTGCAGTTGATTGATATGTTCCCTTCTCAGAGTCTTTCTCCTCTTGTTTTTTTCCTTGCATCAACAAAGCTTCTCAATCAGCAGGTCGCCAGTGTCTCGGTCTTGAGATTGCTATCCATCTCCTCGCGGGTAATTGAGACAAAGCCAACTGCTTCTGGCGTCATCAAAATCAGTCTGGCAAGGCTGCCAACCTACTCACCGCAAGTATCAGACTCCAACCGTACTGCACCATACCGATCTTACTCTTTGAACACGACAAACTTTCTGGCCCTCTTCCCGTTCAAGCGGACGGGTTGCTGCAACAATTGATAAAGAACCATCTGCAACTGCAACATAGTCTCATCAGGGACAACGGAGATCTTTCAGCAATTGTCTTTGCCATCAAAGCAACAGCAGTGGGATAAAGCGCCATCTCCATTGTGCGGCTTTGCCTTCTGACGGAGAGCGACAGATAAGCAAATCTGACGAGGCTTGATACCTGCATCGAGCAGTTCGGTCAGCTGGATATAACATCTGGAACACGGGCTCAGACAACGAAGTGACATCCCGAAAGCGGTCAGGAGACCACCAAAGTCACAAGCAGAAGGACTCTCTGTCATATTGCCACAGCATCCCTTCCCATCGACGAACCAGCTCGTTGCCTCTTTGCCTCATCACCTCGTTGTTGCGACAAAACGGACAACGTCACACTGCCCTCCACCGTCTCACATACACTCACCTCGAATTGGAAGAGCTTACCGACATCATGGCCCAAGACGCTGTCACCGGACGTCCGCCATCCCCTCCACATTCAATCGACGGCCATTACAGCCAAGGCGACGATAACCGGCCCAGCGCAACGGTTGTCGTAAAGCCGGAGCCTTTCACGCCACCAATGCCCCCAGCATCAATTGTGCCAGAAATGGGCTCCCAACAGGCATATGTCAGTCCTTCATCCTCCAGTCATGACCAGTGAGATGCTTACCTCTTGCAGGACCCTTATGGCGACCCTTCTCTGTATCATACAGCGCCAACTCCCGTTTACTATACACCACAGCAGGTAAGTTGGATCCTGACGCAAGACGCCGGCAAGACGTGCTGACCAAGATAGCCTATCGCCAGATCCGTTCCATGTCACACACCTCCTCAAAACATTGGCATCCTGACACGCAGTGGTCGCACTCTCGGAACTCCATCGAGCACAGGAGATACCGAATCTCCACGTCCCTCGCTCTCCCCAAAGTCGCGCAAGAATCCGAAAAAGAAAGCTGGCAAAAAGGGAGGACCTGCCATCGATCAACCACTCAGCATTCTGACAAGGGACTATAAGACTCCTGTTCGGGATATGGCACTGTGGGTCAACCGACCAGTCGAAGAACGATTGGCAGAAGTGGAGAGGAAAAAGGGATACGTTTCCAGACCGATGAACTCCTTCATGTTGTATCGATCTGCGTACGCAGAGCGAGTGAAGCAATTTTGCAAGGAGAACAACCACCAGGTGGTCTCGCAGGTGACGGGGGCAAGTTGGCCGCTGGAACCCAAGGAAGTGAGAGATCTGTACGAGCGATATGCCAACATCGAACGGGACAACCATGCCGCAGCTCACCCCAACTACAAGTTCGCACCAAACAAGACAGGGAAGAGGACAAGGAATGAGGACGATGTCAGTGACAGTGATCCTGACTGGGAAGGTTCCATCAAGAGCTCCAAGCGCAGTCGCAGTGTCAGGCGCTTTGACAGCAGAAGTGCATCCTCGACGCCATTCGACGACAGGCCTGCTGTTTACCACCGCATGATCCCAGCGCAGCATCACTTGTCAGGGTACGAAATGACCAATCCATACAGACCGGCTCAGATCATGGTTGGCTCGAATGGCATGGTTGGCGACTATTACCAGGCGACAACTTCTGTTGGACCGTACGAGCAAGCCTCCGACATCGCCTACCGAAGGTTGGAGGACCCTTTCTCTCCATACCAGCCGCCGATGGGCTTGGTGGGGCTGCCGCATGCCGAACACCACGAGCTGCTGACGACTTACCCTGCGCCTCAGTCTATGGCGGTATCGGTCCAGCACGACATTCTCGACCCTCGGCTGGGACAACTGGATCCTGGGTATCAGATCGTCTATTACGACGACGGTGCTGAGCCGGCCCATGAAATCCCAAGATCAATTGCCTATGAGTCTGCGCCGCAACTCGAATTGACTTACCAGCCTGAAGCTTACCATCCGGGTCTAGCCACGTTGACGGAGGAGCATGATATATGGGCAGAGCCAGGACAGGCAGGGTCGGACTTTGATTCGGAGTTTCAGAAGTTGAGTTGATGGATTGATTGAGAGGTCAGTGGCCGGAGTTTCATAGTTGTGTGAAGAGCGTTGGTTGGACTTTCTATTGCATAGCCAGGGAGTTGAGTCATAGATGGGGGTTCCTATATTTGTTGAGCAATTCTACCTGTACTATTCTCATCCTTTTTAGAGGATCATGAGCTGTTGGAAGAACTTTTCCTCACAACAGGCTCGAGTTCAGTTGCCGAGACAGACACGAGACCTGTCGAATCGAAAGGAAAAAAAAAGTATTAACTTCTGCATTCCAATTCGCTCGGACATTATTGCGCGCCTGGGGGAAAAATATCTTTCTTGGTCGCTACAGATTGTATGTCGAGGTTGGGAAGTGTAAATCAGCAAAGCATAAAGACGCGCACCAGTGGCACCAATACGGATGCTGCACCGTAGGTAGATGCTTAGTCACACGCGGTGGATCACATGGTCCCATCATAGCAGGCGAAGTTTGTAGGAAACTTTGTCACGTGCGCTAATTTCGACCCTTTATTCTGTTGTCACCATCTCATTGGCTTCCTTCCGGGGCTCCATTGGCCTATGAAACTCACAGCCAGGACCACAACCTCCACCACGTCGTCACTGTGTCTGCAGATCGAGGGGTGATTTGACTGGAAAAACCCAATGTGGCATTCTTTCATGGTTCCCTTTGCACTTGCCGTACACCTCTGATTCCAGCTCAGATCACCCCTCTTGTCGCCACCATCCTTTTTGCTGTTTGCAGTCGCTGCAAACGGTACAATGGGTTGGCGAAAACGACCGCAACACCTCAATCCAACGGGTGCTCTGTACACTCAACGCTGACCATGGCGCCCGCTCCATACACCGCCGAACCGGGCAATTGGTTCCTTCGCGGAGTACAGTCTGCCGTCTTCTACTATGTCTCTTGCTCGCCGTGGCTCGGTTACAAACACAGGCGGAAAAGGAGGAGGGAAGCGAAAGAGCAAGCACAATCCAAGGCGGAAATTGTGGTCACTCAGCCAGGCGTGGTCACGCAGCCAGGTCCTTTTCAGACAAATGAAGCCTGGGCAGAAGAGTTGATGCTGGGCCCTGGACCACCCAGAGGGTGGAAGAAAGATACGCTTCTGCAGAAATTGCAGAAGAAAGTGTACACAGAATCGCCCAGAAGCGACACTAAGCCCCCACCCGCAGAGACACCTGCACCGAGTTTGGAGCCGGCACAGTCGTCTACAAGGCTTTCAAGCCCTCTCACAGACTCGGCCGCTGAGTTGTCAACGAGAACATCTCTAACTACAGACGAGATTGAGGACGTGGACACGAGTTGCGACAAGTCTGCTTCGGCTCAGGAGAGACCACCGCGAGAAAGAAGGCTGTCTAGTGCAATGGAGAATCTCAAAGACTCTCTACGCACAACTTTACATCCGCCAAAATGGAATTGGAAGAGATATGAACGAGAGGATGAGATCCTGGCGGGGTTTACAGAGAAAGTTACGAGAATGTGGAATCGGGCGACCTCAGGAATGCATCACGAGGATGCCGATGAGCAAGACGAGGGCGGAGAACCGTCAGTGTATAGACGAAAGCGTGCTCCCACAAATGAGAGTGAACGATATGACTACTATCGGGCGAGGCATCCCGAAGTGAACGATCTACATCCTCCGGTGGTATCTCAACTGCCGGCTACCAGGGCCGAGGCGGCTTGGATGTTACTTCCTCCTCCCAGTGCTGCAGTCATGGAAGCACGCAGAAGACCTGCTGCGGAACCCGACATACGCTTTCCATTATGCGTCATCGGCAGGCCCCGAAAACAGGCGGAACCAACGCCATCAATGGCCAAAACCCGGTCCTTCGAACAAGTCGACATGCAATACTCGATATATCCTAGTGATGCCGAAGATGAAGATGAAGGGTTTAGCAGCAGCGAGACACAAAGTGTCAACCGAGAAATCGATCACTACCAAATGCGCAGTGAAAATGACAGCCCAACACGGATCAAGCATCTATCAGATCCAATCATCAAACCACCACCAGTGGTGTATCCGGTGTCACGGGTTGCAGGAGACTTATTTATTCCCAAGAGAAGGGATTCATGGCAGTTTCATTATGTCGTTCCGTCGAACCAGCCGATGGAATGGTAAGAGAAAGAAGGGAGGCAATTCAGTTTGCCTCATTCCAATAGCCACAGGTGGCTACTACTCCTTGTTGCACACTGGGTCAATATGGAGCAAAATTGTTCTCGAGGAATTGGCCTGCCCTGGATGGATCTGTGCCAACATGTGCAGATGAGCATGGAAAGTTTACAGTTGATTGATGTTTTTTTTCACGACAGACTAAGGCGGTCTGCTAGACGAAGGTGTTTACGATCATGGTGCAGGGCAGGGATTGAATGACTTTTGGGAGCGCGATGGCGAACGCATTTCTTTTTGTTTTGTATGTTTTTCTTTTGCGGCATTCTCACGTTCCGGGGACTACCTGAAGCACTGTGTAACCAAAAAAATATTATTCTTGTTACTTGAGCCTCACCAACGCAAGGAACAGGCATGTGGTTGGGTAGGAATGCTGGTCCTCGTGGATTCTTGGGCCAAGTGGTGCAGGGATCATCTTGTCTGCATTAACAGGGTCCAAGTTAAACGAGCCCAGGCGTGTGCCAGGCATGGCACTGGGCCCGTTATGCGATCTGGAGAATGGAGCTGGGATGGCACCATTTTGCTGCAGGTTATTGTGCAATGATTGGGCAATTGAGCAAGACCCAACACTCGAGCGGGTATGGCGGTGGAGAACGAGGCTGGTTGGTAGCTCCCTTGAGGAAAATCATCTGTAAGGGAAACAGGCAAGGCTCAAATTAAAGGCGACTTCGAAGGGGTAGGGACTTTGAGGGTGAAGTTTCCAGGGCACTGTATCTCAGGAGGATCAGGGTCAGATGGATGTCAGGAAGTGGATGGCGGTTCATTCATCCGCGTGGGTGACAACAAAAACATCAAAAGGAAGAAAAGGATTGCCATAGACTAGTGAGTGACGAGAGATTCGCTGGGCGCAGTTTGCGCAGTCTGGGAGTAAGAAGGCACCGGCAGGCATTGGCAGGATTACCCTCAAGACATCCAAGAAACCAAAGCCTCGCTACAACTGCGACATCGCAACACCCACCCAAGAACACATTTTTTCCCTTCTCTAACTCTACTCTCCTCCTGAATCAGTGACATTCTTCTTCACGGCCACCCCCCGTGTCACCTGTCTTCCCGCCTGTCCCCAGCCCTTCACCCTCGTATAACACCACGAGATTACCCCCTGCGCACGCTATTCCAGCACCCACTGCCTTGTACTTGGTAGGTCGCTTGCCCACCTGCATCATACCGGATTCTCTCCTCCGTGTAACCTTCGACCAACCGCGGCCATAGTCAGTCCACCATTGCCAGAACTCTTCTCCACCCTTCGCGCAAACCGTCCATCACCCTCGATCACTCGCGCCTCCAGACCACTGTCATTCATTACGCGGCAAAACAAGTCAACGCTTCTTGGGTTCCTCAAAGCCTCGCCAAGTTGTGATCCTTCCCGCAGGTGGCCGTGGTTCAATCTGAGTCTGAGCCATTGACAGAGAGCCGCCTTGACCCCGGATCTTTGGGTCTTGTTCTAAATTTCGCTGCATTTCGACCCTCAACGCTGTCCACTCTCCTGAGACATTTCAACACCGTGTTCTAGTCATCTGCTCCCGTCCGCAGCAAAGACAACTGCTTTCTAGCTTTCCCTAGCACCCCTCTTCCCTTCAAAGCTACAAACGACTTTCTTTCACTCCCCACTTTGATTCACGTTTGTTGAGTTTGGCAACAACCTACTTGGCTTTCCGGCTCGAAATCACCCACACACTCCATCCCTTGCTTCGCCACGCCGCCTACGACTACCACCACCTCTACCGTGTAAGGGATCTTTAAACTCTCTTTTCGGGCCTCTGCGAGAGAAGGAGGAGGATACTGTCAAATATAACAATATCATCTGGTTTTTCGCTGTCCGTTACTCAGACGCATCATCGTCACCACCTTCACTCTGGCACCTCCCAAGATGTGGTCTACTGCCGCTTCCTGGGTCGCCCTGCTTGCGTTGACCGCGGCCCTCACCCGATACTATAACCCAGACCTGTTCAACAAACTCACCGGCCAGGCGTTCACACGAGCACCACAACCGCATCAAGAGTTGGAAAGACCTCCTGCCAAAAGACAGAAGTCGAAGCGGACACATGCCAGTCGACTGGAGACGAGCAACAGTGGCACTTCTACCCCGACCAGTGCTACTGAAGGCAAGGCCAACAAGAGGAGGAAGCTCATCTCCGCCCCCATTGAGGATAAGGTGGTTGCTCAAACTGCTGAGGGTCAACGAGTGACTCTGCCACGAGACGAGGAGGACGAGCTGAGCAACAAAGAATTCGCTCAACAGCTCGCCAAAGCCCAGGCTGGGACGAACCTGCAGCCTGTCGCATCGCAGGGGGCGAACAAGAAAGAGAGACGAGCGGCTGCAAAGTCAGCGCACGGGAAGCAAAATGGCCTCGAGGCTTCAGGGCTTTCCACCGAAACGTCCTCAACCACCGGTCGCGATGCAGACGATGACCTCTCCCCGATCGGATCTCCCTCTACTGGTCCTGTGTCGACCGCGCCCACCTCCCGCGCTGGTGACGTGTCGGACATGCTAGAGGCCCCTGCAGCCAAGCCTGGAGTTTTGAGACTAACAGATGTCAAGAATGACGGTCCCAAAACGGCAGCGGGCTCCTCCAAACCCGCTTTCCAGCCTGCCTTGACCAAAAAGCAAAGACAACGACAAGCAAAGGCTGCGGAGCAGAAGGCTTTGAGAGAGGAGTCGGACCGCATGCACGAGCAAAAGAAACAAGCACAGTTGCGGACTGCCAGAATTGCCGAAGGAAGCTCGAACCAGACCAAAGCGAATTCATTCACTGCGAAGCAAAATGCGTGGCAGACTGGAAAGCCGGCTTCGGAGAAGTTGCCCCAAGCCACTGAAGCCGCGCCTCTTCTCGACACTTTTGACAAACCAGAAATACCAACTGTTACTGTGAATGGGTCTGTCACTTCAGAACCGCTTTCCAATGTAACCAACGCTGTTCCCGAGACAGCAAATGTCTCCGCAGTCAAAGAAGATGTTGGCAAAGGCAAGACTCGCGCTCTCGGAGCATCAGATCGCGAGAAAGCCGCCAGACCTGTCCTAGGAAGCCGGCCAAGTTGGGCTGACGAAGTCAACCAGGAGGAGCAAGACAAATGGGCAAAAGAGCTTGTACAAGACGAGAAATGGGAATCGGTGACCAGCAAGAAAGGCAAGAAAAAGGCCAAAAAGGATATAAATGATACAAGCAGTGAAGCCAGTTCTTCGGTTGCCAGAACCGTGGCAGCCAGCCACCCCGTCATCAACGGCACTCAAACGAATGGAATCAAACCTCGCGTGGAGAACCTGAACCGATTTCAGTCCATTGAGCCGGCGACAGATCCGACGTTCAGAGACGCTGAATGGGAGGCTTGATCTAAGATGATACAGGCTTTGGAGGACACACTCACTCCGACGCGTCCCGGAGTGGATGCGGCGGACTTTGTTGCCAATAGTGCACGTCCATTTGAGAGGCAGAGCGTGTTGTTTGTTTGTGTGATTTTCTTTCTGTCTACTTTTGTCTCTTTCGATTCTCAGAACTTGTCCGGCGTGGAGCATCATTTTACGGAGCATTAGCATGGGCATGGATATTCATACGGCCCCACCATGGCCTTCGGCAAAAGCAGAGATCAAATCATCAAATACCAGAATGGGGATCCCACGAGGTCCAATTTATTCGTATGGGAAAGGGAGAAACCTTATGTTCCATGGGGAAGAATGGGAGAAAGCCATTGCGCCACCAGGATGATCCCCAAGATAGAACCACTGTGGACTATGCAAGTCATCCTGAAGCGACTGTAACCAGACAGCGGCTGTTGTTCCAGAAGACACAATCCGTAGCTGACTTGTAGAGCTGCGAGGGACGAGAAAGGCGCAGTCGCTGTACCTCGCATGAGGGAGGAAAGGGGATTGTGCAGGCGATTGTGGACTTAGTCAGAACCAAAATTCAGGGGTTGCATAGAGCGTGATTGGCCGGGTTGTGGGTTGAGAATAGCACAACCTCCCACCACGACTAAGTAGCCAGCGTGTTAAGAATACCCAGAGGCAGTATTTTGTCCCTGTGCTGTGCCTTGCCTCCACCGAAGTCCCAAACTGGGTTGCAGATTGACACGCAGCTTGTTTGCTTGCCACGGGTCCATATAATTTCACTCCCCTGTGCGGGAAATTCTGAGCAATTACTACCACTGAAACAGACACAGACACACGCGCACACGCACGCACACTTACTTCTCTTGCTAATTATCCCACCCGTCCTCACACACTTCTCGGCCGGACCCATTCCTCACTGCGATCGAGACTTCCCTCACCTCAAACCAAGAAACAAGAAAGTGCCAACATTTACTTCCTACCCAGCGTCACCATGGCGCAGATACGAGGCACCGCGGGCTACAATCTGGGCCTGAACAACCAATTTGGCTCCCAACGGAGCGACAATGCCACCAACGATCCCAGTCCCCTCGACCAGATTCGAGAACAGACGAGCAAAATTGAAGACTGGCTGAACACGATGGGCGAGCCTTTGAAACCGTGAGCATTTATACCCATCACCCTTCGCTGCGGCTGCAAAGCTACGCGGGGGCGTCTTCTCCAAAGACCAGTTTGGATGCTTACTCGGTTCGATCATACACAGGTACCTGCCCGCCATCGGTAGATTTCTTATCGTCGTGACATTCCTCGAGGATGCGGTCAGAATCGTGACCCAGTGGGGCGACCAGCTCACATATCTAAGAGATTTCAGACACAGTGAGTGAACTGTCGAGATGAGTCCAACAACTGCAGATGCTGACCACACCTCCCTAGTTCCCTGGGGCATCACCCACCTTTTCCTCATCTTCAATGTCATTACCATGTCGGTCTGCT
Source organism: Fonsecaea monophora (assembly GCF_001642475.1). Taxonomy (NCBI): domain Eukaryota; kingdom Fungi; phylum Ascomycota; class Eurotiomycetes; order Chaetothyriales; family Herpotrichiellaceae; genus Fonsecaea; species Fonsecaea monophora. The sequence continues at coordinate 41,776 of NW_019174006.1, forward strand.
CCACGCTGGTCATCATGCGCCGCTATGGCGAGTATGCGGTGGGCGGTCTGTTGTCGGTCGTGGTTGTTCAAGCCCTGGGCTACGGCCTCATCTTCGATCTCAATTTCTTCCTTCGCAACTTGTCCGTGATTGGCGGTCTCCTCATGGTGCTCGGGGATAGCTTCGTGAAAAAGAGGGTATTTGCAGGCCTGCCTACAATTGATGAGAAGGACAAGAAGATGTACATCCAGCTCGGTGGCCGAGTGCTGTTGATTTTCCTCTTCATTGGGTTCGTTTTTGCCGGTGAATGGAGTGTCGGGAGAGTCCTGGTCAGTATGATTGGATTTGTGGCTTGTGTGATGGTCGTGGTGGGTTTCAAGGCGAAGCTCAGCGCCGTCATCCTGGTGGTGCTTCTCAGCGTGTTCAATGTGCTTGTCAACAACTTCTGGACGGTGAGTGGAATTGTGTCCCTTCGCTATTGATGCCCTGTGCTGACAATGTCCATCTGCAGCTTCACAAGAACCACCCACACAAAGACTTTGCCAAGTACGACTTTTTCCAGATCCTGTCGATCATGGGCGGTCTGTTGCTACTGGTGAACATGGGACCCGGCCAATTGAGCGTGGACGAGAAGAAGAAAGTCTACTGAGCATGTGGGCAATGGATGCAGCGTACTTTGGGGAAAGAGGAGAAGGAACACACCGTACTCGACCCACGCGTCGATGATATAAAAATGTGGAATGAGACCACGCAGGAAAACGACGAGGGGCCACTCAGGCGGAAGCAGACAGCTACGATCCACAGCAGTGTGTTTCGGAGACGACTCGTCTCATCAGTCGGCTGTCTCGATCTGTGCCGCGCCGAGAGCAATTCGGTGCGCGTCTTCGAGGGCCCGAAGCCATGATGAAGCAAATACGTGTGATATTTAACTTTGCATAAGCGGATGCGTTCTCAGAGATAGAACGTAGGTTGGGACAATAGTTTAGCATGCTGCCTGCGTTCTGGACTAAAGATCTGTCCGGGATGGACCAATTTAGAGAGAAAAGCCATCATCTAAAAGTCAAGCAACTAGATCTCCTCTTGACACTGATTCTTTCTGTGGCCTTGACCAGGGACATGTCTCGAAGGGCTCCCGTGGGTGTCTGAACGTGAAGAGTCTCGGGTCCTTGTACCTACTCTTTACCGAGTACTATCTGGAGTATGACATACTATCAATCGTGCTAACCTGATCTGGAAGTCTTGCGCGCTAAAACCTCTAGCGGCTTGGTCAAGGTCGGCTCTAATCCGGATAAACTTGTTTCCCATCAAGACGTTGCCCTCTATTTCACGGATAGTCTGACCTCAAAAATTCCATCACAGCCTGGTCCAATTCCGCCCCTTCAATCTCGCCATTTTCACTCTTCTCGTACAACTGAGAAAAGTACCCGGACCAACATGTCTCTCCAGGAGGTTGAACCGGTGTCTGTCGTAGGGTTCTTGTTCGGAGCGAACGGACCCAGAACCCCGCGACGAGCCCGACTCCCAGATCGGCCCATTCAAACGGACTCGGCGCGAGAGTGCCGTGGTACTTGTAAACGAATATCGGGTGGAGGATGAGCATGGCAAGGAGAGAGAAGCCTCTCAGGCGATTTGAGCCGAACGTCAGGTCAAGGCCATACAGTGCCGGTCCAAAAGCATAGTAGTTGAGCTCTTGAAGGACGCACACGAGATTCGACACCCAGCGCACCCAGAGCCCCATTGGAAGATAGCCGCGTCTCCCCAGGGCTATGGGGAAGGACATCCCAAGTTCGGCGACGGAGGTGTGCCAATCCCTATCCGGCATGGCCTCTTCAATGGACAATAGACGGTCACTTTCACGATCGGTCTCGGCACATTTGCACATCAGCAGGTCCAGCATTCCGTTGGTCCAAAGAGTTTGACAGTTGTTGAAGAAAATCTCATACACCTCTGCATCATCTCCGGCGAGACGTCGTCTTTCTTCTTCGGTATGTTAGCCTGTCGCCTCTCGACTTTGCTTCCTCTCACCCGGGTGAAACTTACTCTCAAGTGCCATCACTTTGTGGATGTATTCGTTACTGACAAACGTATGACCCGCGACTGTCAGCTGCTCGTCTGTTAGCCGTACTCCCGCTGCAGTTGTGCTCAGTTCCCCAGCAGAGGTCGCGCTGTCGATGGTGATCTGAGCACTGCCTTCGTCCCGGTGCAGGTGCCATGCGGTTGCTCGGTCAGGAATATCGATGATCCAGTGTCGAAAGATGTTCTTGCTCAGCAACTCTTTTATGCCTTCTGAATATATCGACTCATCCGGATTTCTGGTCTCTGCACCGTCGACTCCGAAAGAGCCCAAGGCCCCAATGGATGTTGAGATGAGGAAAATTCTACACCTGCCCGCCGCGGTGCTCTTTACAAGTCTGGTGTAGTGGAGCATCAATGCGACCAGACCTGGCATCTGAAACATCTTTGTTCTCAGTCTTCGTTTCTGGACCCGCCACGGGTTGTTGGCCTTCCTCTTCGTCTGCGCACGTCCTTGGAGATAAGTCGTCCTCAAATCAGGCGTTGCTAATGTCAACAGTGCTCGTAAATCAGTGTTGGCGGCGAGAAGGACACGCCTGGCTTGTTCGATACGCTGACAAACACGATCGCTGGTCCTGGTGGAACAATCCGCCCCGCTCAACCCGGCATTTTTGTACCGTTCCAAAATGGATCGCTTCATGTCGTCTCTGCGAGCCGCCTCGGCCGCACGGGCGATGTGGTCCGACAAGCTGAACAGGACCTTTGCCGGACCGTTGTTGACGCACGGAAAGAGGGAATGGGCAAGGCAGACGCCAAACCTGTGGTTTTCAAACACGCCATTGCTTTCGAACAGCCAATTGCCGACCGCGTACACCCACTTGGTCGGGACCAGGTTCAGGATGTTTCCCACCACAATGAGCGCGGTGGTCTGAAACGCTTCGAACAGCCACCGTAGCGGGAACAGGAGTATGCACGCCGGCCATTTGACGACGGGATGGATGACGGTCCGGTACACGGTCACCACGAGATATGCCGCGACCTGGACGCCCGTGTAGATCCATCTGACGGGGACGAGGGCTCGGCTCTGTGCCAGCCTTTGCAGGAATGGCCCGATCCGAGTGTACAGCACGTCCGGGGCCACGGTCCGGATCGCTTTCACGCCCACGGCGGCTCCGACGAGGGTGACGCACAAGACCTGCGGGGCCCAGCCCAGGGCGGAGAGGAGAGACATCATCCTCCAGGCCACCAGCCGATGTATGCTGACAACGACAAATCTTTCGCAGAGAATCTCGGGATTCAAATTCGACCAAGAACTAGAAATTGATAAAGTCGTAGAATGGTAGAATGGCAGCCTAGAGAGTCTCGAGAGCCTTGATTTGGGTTGGTTGGTGAGCCGTAAGGCTGGACGGAAATCAAATCATCACGCTGTGGTTTTCTCCTCCGTCACGTTGAAACAAGTGGGTATAAGATGGGTATAGGTATAGGTACTGGTGTACAGCTTGGAAAGAAAATCTCCCAGCTCAGATCAGATCAGGAGTTCTTTCTACCTCGTGCTTTGTATGTTGTACCCTGTCTTTTGTGTTGTGGCGGTGCGTGTGTCGGCTAGTTGGCTCTATCTAGTATTAGGCACTGCTTGTTAGTACTGGGCATGAGGTAGGTAGGTATTTCCCTAGCATTTGTTGAGCAAGCGAGCGAGCGAGTGTGTGTGATTATGTCTGTCTGTCTGTCACAAGGCTGAAGACTCACTCCCTCATCCATCTTGCCATGTCTTGAGTATCTTAGACGGCACGGGGGGGGCGGGCCACACATTGAACGAATGGCACTGGCGGGCCAGGCTAGGACCGAGTACAGAGTAGCGAGGAGCGAGTATTAGTGGAGGAAGTATAATTAGGAATCAACCCAGCTACAAGTACTCGGTACTACCTCGTGCCTCTATCAGAGAGATTCCACTGGGTCTGTAGACTTGGTCAAGGGACAAGGACTTGATTCCTACGAGAATACGAGGGAAGAAAACACACCCGCAGGGTCTCTACCTATCCCGTCGCTGCGGCGATGCGTGATGCGTGATGCTGTTGAGTACCGAGTAGTAGTAGTAGTTGGCGGCGAGCGGACTTTGAAAGCGTGCAGATTTTCGAGGCTATTGTTAGACATCATGGGCCTTGGGCAAGTTGAATACGAGGACTTGTGTCACTCACCTCTTTCCCAGATACACGACGGGCCGACTACTGTAGGTCACTCACGAGTGCAATTTCTCAGCGATGAGGCTGAGGCTGAGGCGGAGGCTGAAAAGCGCTATGCAGATGCGGGACGGCAGAGCGCAGGCACGGCACGGCAGAGTAGGCAGGGTACGTATGCAGTAGCGGTGTTGGGTGGTGGTCGTTGACAGGACGGCCTGAAAGCCACTTCGCTTAGCAGACAAACAAGTTACGAGAGATGTAGGACCTATGGTTGGTTAGTTGGTTGGGTGGTAGGTACACACAAACATGCATGATGCCCTGCCCCTGCGCTGATTTCTCCCAGTTTTATTCCAGAGCTCCTTTTCTCTTTTTCCATTCTTGGGTGATTCAATCTCGAGGTCCAAATACATTCATTCACATACAACCGCCAAACCGCCACCATGGATTAAGCCGTCGTCTCGTTGAAAAAGAGAGTCCTCCCTCCCTCCCTCCTGTCCCTTTATTTTTGGGCAAATCATCCAAAATGACCCAGTCTAGCGGCATGTGTCTGCCGTGGATCCTCCCATGGCAGAAGAACATGACTCTGGACCCGATCCAGAAGCTCGTGACGGCGGCAAAAGACGACGACCGACGACAACTCACCCGAAATTGGAGAGAGTCGAAGCTGGCGGAGCTGAATTACGTGGGGTTGACGGTACGTACAAATGTACCTCTCGTACACTCTGTATTCCCTATACAGTCAGTTCAGGACCTTGTGGGCATGAAAATCGTCGAGCACGTACCTCGTCCTCAATAAAGGGCCTTCCAATATGGGCAGCATCTAAACAAACCACCAAAAAACTAGAGCGCCCTCGTCACCAGTGCATTTGCCAGTGCCATCGGATGGCAGACGGTCAACCTGATCCCCTATGTCCTGGGGATCTGGTTCGGGGGCCTCATCCTGGTCTTGACGTCCATCTTCATCGCGACCGCGCAGAGCATCGCCGTCTATCGCTTGACGACCAGCGACGAAGGCCTCGACGAACTGGCGGGGTTGCTGGGGAACAACCCACAAGATCCGGGAAGTTCGCAACCGCGCCGATTCCAGGTCCTGGCGTGGCAGATGCCCGTGATGCTGCTCAACCTCAGCATCACCTTGTTTCTCGTCGGTCTCTTGTGCCAGATTTTCAACTCGTACACCATGACTAGAAAAGATGTCAAGGTGGGTAGTGACCCCCAATCTGGAGGGGTTGTGCGACAGCGGGTCAGAATCCAAGTTAATCGAACTGATTTGATGCAGGAGGTGATTCTCACCAGCATTGCATTGGCATTTGCCGTGTCTTGCTGGTTGGTCTCTGTGCTTACAATGTATTGGAAAAAGCCGTGAAGGAGGCTTTCTTCCTGGCCGAGACATCAATCTCAGTTTCTCGGAGCATCAAGTCTGGAACGCGGAACTCATCCATCTCCCTCCCTCTGCAGATGTTGAAGGAGCGGGAACAAGGTTCAGAAAAGATCTGTGTCGACCGCTCCACTCCGCCATATTATCTTCGGAACAGGCAGTGGAAAAATAATCATAAGCAGGGAGGAGCCATGTTCTTCTCAAGGATAACTCATTCTGCCTTGGTAAAGAAGAATCTGTCGCGTCCTTGGTCTGTAGTCTCTTTGTCCAAAATCAAATTCCATGTCGTGCCAACACCTTTGATAGGCGCTGGCTCATAGCCTTTGGAGCAAACGTTCCGGAGGTCGTTGATGAGCGAGAGCGAAGGTCCGTTCTGAGCAAGAGGTGTCGTGGCAGACGAAGAGCCACTGCTGTGAGTTGTGTCGGATGCCAGATGTAAAGGTCCACCAGGCCTACAGTTTTGCACTTCCATCCCAACACCACCGCTTGGGGCGAGAATTGTGTTGCAGACTACCGACACGTGCTGTCCTGCCCACGATGTCAACTCAGGTGGGCCAATGTACCACCGTACCAGACCGATAATGATGAAGACAACCCCCAAACCAATTTCTACACAGGCCGCCTGGACATAGCCACCGCGACCTGCAATCAGCCTGGTTCCCTCGAACAGAGGGTATCTCGTCGGATCTTTACTGGAGAGCCGCTTGATTCCAGTGATGCGGTCTGATCGATAGAAATTGTGGCCAAGAGACTCAACCTGGCGAGACTGATCTTGACGTATTGTTTCAATATCTGTTCCCCAGACTGCCATGTTTGCCCGCACAATGATAGACTTGATCTTTCTGTTCACATAAGAGCTCTGGAATGATAGCGATCCACTGAAGCAGCCCGTCTGAAGAATGGGTCCGACCGAATAACTTGTCCCGTCCTCGTAGTAGGTTTCAACCAGTTGCTGTGGCCCGGAGGGCGGATCTTTTGAGACGCGGCCATCCACGAGATATCCCGTTTGATCCGGCAAGATATTCTGGCAAGTTCCGTTGACCACGCGACGCGCAACGATGAACCGATGTCGGTAAACACGAATTTCTTGTTCTTGTTCAATGGAAGCAGTTCCGAGGAGATCTGGATCTGCTCCCTGGCCGACGACAAGTCCAGCTCGACGAATTGTGATTGCCCCCGGAGACTGTATCTTGAACTGAACGTTGTTTATCACGTCCGGCTCCAAGGTTTGCCAATATATGTCATGGATGGTGAAATTACGACCTGGTTCAATCACGCTGTCGACCACTTCAGCGACCAGGACGTTCTCAGAGGTGTACAGTATACCGGAATCTGCCCCGTTGAAGAGGGTGCTTGCACACGTGGCTGATCCGACCATGACAATTCGCCCCGTACCCATACGATCTGCGTCTTCTTCTGGGTCTCCTGAGAGTCGATGGATGAAAGCTTTGTTCGTCAAGATCTCCACGGGGTCTTGGTACACAAAGTCTTCTCCAGATACCAGAGGCTGATATGAAACTCGGTCGTCAAACCACTCGCTTACGCCGGTGTCCTCGTCGAGACAATGAGCGGGAGGAATTCTCAATGATATGAGGTCTTCGGAAATCTGTTCGCGTACTTGGCCCTCGACTTGAATGATGCTGAACTTGTAGCCGATCGTCCACAGAGCTATCATGGCCGAGGCCAACCAAAAAGTCATCACATACCATGCAAAGCCTCGCCTGATACCCAGAAGAACCGGAGCGTGAGGGAGGGTATTCAGGTACTTTGCATAAGGAAGACCTCTTGACCCTTTGGCGGTTGCCAACCTGGAGCAGACACAGTCATAGAGATGTTGGACCGAGGCCAGGAGGCTGAAAGAGAGCCCTGACACTATCAACCCTAGTATAGCGGTCCATGCTTGGATCTGCAGATTGGGACCTGTGGCAAATTGACGACGGAGGGAATCCTCGGGATCTGGCTCGCCACAGATGGTGTTTATTCCGATCAGTATCAAACAAATAGCACTCCCAAAAGTGGTGAGGATTGAGAGATATGGAGTCCTCCGTTTTCCAGTCTGTTTAGGTGCCATGCTGAAGACTTCGAGGGACGGATGAAGAGATGATTCGGTCCACCCTCCTACAGCCTTTATTCCAAAAAAACATGGTGTTATCCGGCCTCAATAAATCATCATGGTAAGCCTAGGAATGCGGCTACAAGGCAGAATTTGGTAGGAAAACCAAGACGACGCCTCTTTGCACCAATTCACGATGTCGCCTGGGACAACAACCCAAATGGACGACGTCGAGCGACGGTTTCCTTGGCCGTGGATGGCATCAAATGGTGCCTTTGACCAAGGCAAGGGCTAGCCAATGGACGCATCTGGATCTCGAGCTGAACGCCTCATCCCTTTGACGAGTGAAACTAGTGCTAAGCCACAGCTCAGCGACATCGGCACGAATAAGAGCCGAGTTGTGCACGAAAGATGCATCATTTAGCACTACTAATTCAAAGTCGACTTTGTTGTGAATGAAACGAAGGATGAGATAGAGTCCTTGACAACAATAATAGAGACTGTGGGAGACTTGAGACGAGAACAAGGGTACGTCGTACCAAGCGGAAACGAGGCAGGTGGGCCGAAGCGGCGTTAACCGGAAATGGCCGAAGGGGTTCAGGGTTGCATCGCTGCGTCTCTGATTCATCCCACCAACGAGTAAGAAAGACACCACCATCTCACAAAATATATTCTGGGCGCAGACGACATCGTTTGCCCGTGGCCACAGCGAGTAACTAGGCGTGCACTAGACCTTTGGCTCACCTCTGCCTTTCTCTATCACACCTCGACTTGCCCCTCACTGTCACTAGGCCAGCCTTATCCAATCCACATCAGCAAGCAGATCCCCCTCACAGTGTGACTGCGTCTGACGTGAGGCTCTACAACACAAACACAACATTATGGCGCCCAAAAATCGCATCATCATCGACACCGACCCGGGCGTCGACGACGTCTTGGCTATCTTGCTTGCCCTCGCCGCCAGCGCCGACGACCTCGAAGTGCTACTGATCTCGATCACCTTTGGCAACGTCGACGTGCGCTCCTGTCTACGAAATGTCGTGGCCATTTTCCACATCCTGGAGAAGGAAATCGCATGGCGTGAGCAGCAGGGCAAACCGGTGGGGTTCGACGGTCTCACCAAATTCAAGCCGATCGTGGCCATTGGCGCCGACGAACCCTTACAAGACCGCATCGAGAGCGCCGACTATTTTCATGGGACTGACGGATTGGCCGGGACGCATACCAGCCATCCGCATTTCTCACCCGAGGAGAGTTGGAATAGGCTGTTCGAGCAACCTCCACCAGACAGTTTCATCACCGAGAAGGCCAAGCCCGAAGTCGATCTCAAGGAAGACACCAATGCATTCATCCCTTCCCTCGAGCCTGCACACAAGGAAATTCTCCGCCTCCTACGGGAAAATGAGCCGGATACTATCACCTTGATCGCTATCGGCCCGCTCACGAACTTTGCTCTGGCCGCGGCAGAAGACCCAGAGACCTTTTTGAGATGTAAAGAAGTCATCACCATGGGTGGCACAGTTGATGGCATCGGCAATGTCACGCCTGTATCGGAATTCAACGTCTATGCCGACCCCTACGCTGCTGCTAGGGTGTATGCACTGTCATCGCCCATCCCAGCGAGCACCATGCCTGTCGCCACGGAGGGCGAACGCAGCTTCCACCTCCCCCAATACCCTCCGCGGCTGTCCAAACAGCTGAAGCTCACACTCATGAGCCTGGACATTACGGAATACCATATGCTGAGCCGTGGCGAGTTCAACGCGTTTGCCAAGCCTCATCTCGAGGCGGGTTCACCTCTTGCGGCGTGGATGACGGCGTTCATGACACCCATGCTCGACAAGATGGAGCGGCTGCACATCGGCCATGAGGGCGAAGGCGCTGCACTGGCGCTACACGATCCGCTTTGCATCTGGTACGTGCTGACGCACGACGACCCATTGTGGAAAGCGAGCGCGCGCAGCCCCGAGGATATTCGAGTCGAGACTGCCGGCCAGTGGACTCGAGGCATGACGGTGGGCGACAAACGAGCCCGACGCAGGCGGAACTCGGACGGCGAAGTACCTCATGACCGCGGCAACTGGCTAGGTAACAGGAGTGGCAATCGTGTGTATAGGATGCTTGAGAGTCCAGGCCGGGAGGAGGCTTCGAAGCACCTCTTGAAGACGATATTCGGGGCATGATGTGTTTCCGCGTGCAGAACAGGTTCCAGTGAAGAAAGTGGTGGATCCGCGGACACTCTTTCAGTTCCAGGAACACCATGACTGCAGCAAACGCGTCTTTTTGTTGAGGCATCGGCTCGTCCGTTGACATCAGCCATGATTTAGACACGAAGCAGAGGCAGCCGAGTTTGGCCCAAAGAGTATCAATGCCATGGGGTGCTAGAGTAGAATGATCTATCATAGATGGAAGTGAGTAGAGAGTCCTCCTCACTGTTCCTCTTTACTTTTTGCTCGATCTAGGGTTAATTACCCGTCGAGTCCCTTTCCGCGTGATGTCGCCCTCGTCCCGTCTGCTTGTGGGATTGACACGTTACATGCATGGTGGGTAGTGGTACAGTTTTATCTCCCCTCCCCCCACCCTCGCACCATTCCGCCCGCAAACCTAAATCTTCATCTTGGCGATATCGATCCCCATCTGTCCCAGCATCTGTCTATACGGCGGGAACAGCTCGGGTCCCGCTGCCGTCAGACCCTGTCTCCAGTCCAAGCCGGGCTCGGCCTTGTCCATGGCCCGCTGGTACGCCTCCCTACTCCCGATGCGCTGCAGATAGGCCAGGATGGCCGGGTAGGGCGACAGATCGGTCGGGGTCCACTGGCGGCCGGTGGTGAGAGTCCAGACGGTCATGATGTCGGCGAGGGTGAACTGGTCGCCGGCGAGGAAGGCGCCCGTGGTGGCGAGCCGGGCCTCGACGGCGGCGAGGTGCTTGTGGACGTTGGCGGGGATGGACTTGGCGAAGGCGTTGTCTGGGGCCGGCTGGAGCCACGCGGCGCTCATGACGCGGAAGAAGGCCGAGCCCAGCGTCGCGTTGGCGTAGTGGAACCAGAACAAGAAATCGGCGTAGTTCTCGTGCGCGGCCTCCAGCGACAGCGCCCCGCTGCCAAACACCCCGTCAATGTACGCCGCGATCGCCCCGGATTCGGCCATGTTGAACTCTTTGCCCGTCACGCGGTTCGTCGTCGTCATCACCGGCGCGGACTTTTGGGGCGTTAGCGCCGCCAGCGCCGCGGGTGCGAGGATCGGGTCCCGCGTGTACGTCTTGAGCGTGTACGCGATGCCGAGTTCCTCGCATAGCCAGACGATGCGCTCGGACTGCGAGATGTGCAGGTGGTGGACGGTCAGAGACATGATTTTCTATACAACTTTTCCAGGGTAGATTGGGAATTTACAGTGTAGTGGTAAAAGGAGCTGACGGTGGAGGGTTGAGATGTATGTAGATGGTGTTGCGTCGGCGGCCTGAAATGGGATGGACATCGGAAGTGATTGCCTGCCTTGCCTGCCTTGGCCGCCTGGATTGTTCTTGTTCGAGTCATGCATCCCGTTAAGGGACTTGTCATTACTCATTTGGGGTTCCCGAAGACACCAATCCCGACGCCTCTTTTCTTCCTCGGTCTTGGCGGATATCAAAGTCACAACAAAACACGTCGCGGTCATGATGGCGATACAATAGCCATGATGGCTCGAAACTTGAGCCTCGGAGAAATGTCTCTCACACTTTCGTTGTACAACTCTATCTCCTCCTCATGGTCTACAGTTCCCACCCCCGAATATCGTTGTCGACTCGGTTTTGGCTGTGGCGTTCTTCGGATCTTCAACGCCACCACGTTGACTTTCACGCCGGTGGGCTGAATTAAGCCCATGTTGTGTCGCTCAGGCACGAATGGCAGATTGCACTGTCAAGATGCGAAATGGGGCAAGAACGCCATCCTTAAACATGGAGGACTTTCCCCCCGGTCTTCACAGCTTCGATTCAGGCATTCGACTCGCTGAACAGTTGACTCCATCTTCTTTGAAGGCATCTATTTGTTCGTCAAGATGCTCTTCGTCCGCTCTTTATGTCTTCTTGCAATCGTGGCTGTGCGGGTGTCTTCTGCCGCACAGGCCTGGCATGCTGCTAATGGCGACCAAGTCGTGACCGTCACACACACCAACACGCACTACGTGTGCCCCTGCGAGACGAGCACACCGGTGAAGAACCTCAATCCGGTTCCTACGGGCGGCTGGGCGGATTGGGCGGCATCGGCATCGTCGAGTCCCCTCGTCCGTGGGACAACCTCGTCGCGCCGGACTTCGACTGCAGGTCCTTGGCCCGGATCGGTGTCCTCGAGAACTACAAAGACGACGACCGTCTCGAGCTCTGGCCCAGGCTATACACAGACCAGCAGCAGCACAAGTTCGCGCACGGTTGGCGGGACCATCTCTTTCACGTCCTCATCCTCCACCACGCCTACTGCTTCCAGCACAAGCTCGGGCACGGTTGGCGGAACCATCTCTTTTACATCCTCGTCCACCACGTCCGCTTCTTCTAGCACTAGCGCGAGCACGAGCACGAGTTCTACAGAGGCAACCACTTCTTTGTCCAGTACGGAATCTCCTGCCACGACTTCTGCTACCACCACGAGCTTGTCTACAACCACAATCTCTAGCACCACTGCTGATGCTACCTCTACAACCACGTCTGACACCACGTCTACTACAACCTCTGATACCACCTCTACAACCACTGCTACAACCACTATTTCTACCACAACCTCTGATGTAACTTCGACCACCACCTCTACAACCACCACTCCTGCCATAACTTCAACTACCACCTCTGAAACAACCTCGACCACCTCTACCACCACCACAACCACGTAAGTCCCCTCCCTCTGGGCCATGTCATCAGGGTGCCACCATTTGAGCTGACACAAATTGACAAACACCTATAGATCCGTCAACGGCTGCCCGACGGGCACCTACGTGATCCAGTCGAGTTTAGACAACAACTACGCCACGATAGGAGAATACGTCGGGGGCCAGTACCTCGTTGTCTTTAACCAACCGGCCATCGAGACCGCGGCCGAGTTCTCCTGGGTCGAGGACGTCGACGGCACGTGCATGCTCGGCCCAACCGCGGTTCCAGGGCTGAGCACCTACGTGCTTGATCAGCCCGGCGAGTTCGTGACCTTCCACTACCTGTTCTTGTCGAACCCTACCCTCGCAGCGGCAACAGACCTGGAGCCCTCCGAAGTCGCCTGTAGCGTAGATTCGGCAAACGAGCTGTACTGCGCGGTCGAGGACCAGGACGTGTTGCAGCTGTTCAACAACGTCTTGACCATCGCAGCCACCGACCAGGGATTTGGGGCGGCCACGTTCACGTTGGTGCAGACTTTTTAAAGAGATCAAGTTCACATGCATAATGACAAGTTATTTCCGGGTCGGGGTCGTGTCAGTACGAGTCGAGTCTTTTTCAACATCACAACCTTGGGGATATACAGTCTCAGTGGAAGGAGTTGGTACTCAAGCAACCAAAGGACCGACCAGCCCCCAAGCCAAGGGGTATCCTCTTCTACGTTCCCCTTCTATTAGCCCTCTATTTTTGCTTTCGCTTCTACTGCCCTTGTCCTTGTGACCCGACAATCCATCCACCTTCGGGTCTCAACACCAGATGAAATTCCTGCATCTACGCGAACGGCACCCGCCCGTCGAGTCGTGGGGTCGTCTGGGGGGCCAGTGGGAAGGGTGATACGGTCGACGTGGTATATATGTATGTATCTACATGTATATGTCTGCCTCGATGATGTCCATGGGTGCCTGGATACTAGGTATAGCCAAGTAGACAGAGGGTGTAAGATGTAGTTAACTGCCTAGGGCCACACTGACACTGATACCAGCACCAACGCAACCAACAAGAGACACTTGACATTACAGGTGGTGTTTTGTGATGTGCGGCGTTATATACCTCAGAAGTGCCTACAAAACATAATGTGAGCCTCGGTAGGAGAGATCATGTCGATTTCTTTCTTCTCGTTGTTCTGAATACGTAGGTCGGTCGGTAGGTAGGTAGGTACGCAGGCAGGCAGGGGGAGTATTAACTCGCGCAGCGTGAGAGAGAGACACACGCATTACGTCAATAACTCAGTAAATAAGTCAATAGATGGCCATCGACGAACAGGGGACACTCTCGCAGCCCTAAAGAACCCGCTTAGCCGAAGTGCCTGCCAAAAGTAAATCTGCTTCGGGGCGGGAGGATTCGGGGTTTTCTTTTCAGGTAATACCAACCAGCCCTGTACCCAAACAGGGCCCAAAACCAAACCAAACCAAAGCCAGTTGTACAGAATGCATAGGTTCTGTCTCTGTATGTATGGACCTAGGTGCACGTAGTTACTTTGCACACGCACGCCGAGTCTGCCATAGGTATATATATGTGCTCGGTAGCCGGACATACAACTCCCTCGTTCCTGTGGTCCGGACCACGGACAAAAGGCACACAACCACCTCCAACACAGACATGGACTGGGCCGCGAATGGGGAAACCGAACCAAACAATCGAGCTCACCAGACAAGTGCCAGACTTTCTGGGCGAGTGTCTCGATGACGCCGTCCAATTCGGCGTCGCGTAAGGCAAAGAAAAGGCAAAACCAACCCCACCATGCCTTAGAACGAGAAAAGACTGTGGGGTTATGAAACGAAATAAAAACGGCCCAGGTAGGGAGGATGGGAGGGTTCAAGGGTGGATGATGCAAATCCGCCGAGGTTGACGCAGGCCGAGACAGGCGCGAGAGAGGATCGATCGTAGCAATAATTCATGAGCACACGAGGTAACCGATTTAACTCGATTTTAATCCAGCTGAGCCACAAAACACGCCGTGCACGCTTGGGATCGGGTATATTGTGGCTGGGGGACTTTTCTCGGCAGGTCCATGAGTGTCTCCTGCAACAATAATGGCACATGATCTTGATTGAGAGGCGCAAGGACAAAAGTCTGCTCTTGTTGCTTGCCCGATGGCTGGCTGGATGGATGACTTGGATGACTGGCTGTTGGAAAAAGTTTGCAAAATTCATGGCTCTTTTTCTTGTACAGACTTGGTTACTTGGTACTTTGGTACATATTATGCATCCCGAGGCGCATGCTCTGGCCGGCTTCTCTTGGTCCTCTCCACTTGCCCACCCGAGAGAACTACGAATTCCATTGCTCTCTCTCTCTCTCCCTCGTTCTCTTCATTTTCCAAAGTGATATAGCTGCCTAGGACCAAAACCCTCTGTTCTCTTCTTGCTTGATTGTCTCAAACACAGGTTCGACACACTCAAAATCCATAGACGCAAACATGACTTCCGAGGCAGCCTCTTCTACGGCCGCCGCGCCTTCGCGAGAACCGACACATCCCTCCGTCATCAAGGTCATCTACCGCCCAGGCGACTTCAGCTCCTACAGCGTCTCCACCACCTCTCTCCCACCAGGAGCGCTGATGGCCCGACTCACCAGCCCGCCGCTGACGTATGCGGACAAAAAGCGCTGGTCCAGTGTCCAGGTGTCGGAGAACAAGCACATCGAGCTGAACTGCGACTTCCTGTACATCAACCACAGCTGCGAGCCGAGTCTGGAATTCCACGTCGTCCCGCATTCTGAGGAGCCCGTGATCGAGGTCAGGGTCGCGACGCGCCGGGACGAGAATGGGAACCCCAAGGGCGTGGAGCCCGGCGACGTCTTGACCTTCTTCTATCCCAGCACCGAGTGGGAGATGGACCAGCCCTTCCAATGTAATTGCGGGACCAGGAGCTGCAAAGGGCGCATCAGCGGCGCCAAGGACCTGACCAGCGAGCAGCTGCGAGGGTATTTCCTCAATGCTCACATTGAGGACCTCCGGAGCATTCCCTCCGACAGCGAAGGTAACAAGAATGGTGCGCAGAGGCAGGGAGGTTGGTGAATTGGTGGTAAAAAGTTCGTCTTTTTTTCCTGGTTTCCAGATACTTTGAGGACTCGCAGTCCCTTGCTGGGAGGCGAAGATTCTTTTTTCAATACACTTACCATGTATGTTCCGGTCTTGATCTCGTCGACTGGAACCAGCACGGCCGATCTCGCAGAGAGCCACCAGGCGGCCTTTCCAATGACGTGGGGTAGGGGACTAGTGTTCATATAGATGTGTGTACACACGAAAACCTTCTCACCAGCCGCAACAACCATTCCCCAGATTCTGCCGCAGAAAGGCATGCCTATTCGCCATGACGTAGGCCGCATTGAATTTCCCTTCAAGTCGACGAAGTGAGGCTCATCCTGGGGCTATTGAATCAAGTCGGGACCTCAAAAGCGGAAAGGGGGGAGGGGGGGGAGGCTAGTCGGGTTGATCAACGGTTCGACCAGATCACTACAGTATCGGAAAAAGAAGCACGACCTTTTTGCCTTTAATGCAGTTGATAAATCGTCTCGGAACTGTACAAGGACATATTGACATAGAAGGTTACGAAGGATCGTGCTCACGGTGAAGCGACGCTATCACTGGGGGAATCAGGCTAATCCTAAAAGGGAAGGAATACACTAGGCTGGTTTGCATCGACGACAGCAAAGTGGGTAATTACCCAATGAGTTATCTATCTATGGATGTAGATGCCTCGCAGAATCCCGCCACATGTCTGGACTTACATGCTATGATACTGAGGTCTTCCTAGGAAAGGTAAGCGTAAGCTATCACGGACAGCCGCGCACTGGCCGCAGGGAGGAGTCTGGACTACAAAATGCGGAGCGTCTCGTCCGTTGACTCAGTCGAGAGCTGTTGTCTTTTGATTCTTCACATCGAATATCGAGCCTCACCCTCAAGATGCGCAGTACATTTTTGTACAGCGTTGCAGCACTGACTGCCTGTTCCTCTGCTCTGGCCGTTCCCACGACCAGTAATAGTCGACAAACGAGCCTCAAGGGTGGCGACGATGACCACTATGACCTCGAGCCGTCAGCAAACTTTGCATTCTCGGGCATCACCACATTTGCCAAACTTCCCTCGGTGCAGTGCCTGACGGAGACGGGACCGGTGGACGACATCCTGATCCTAGGATTTCCCTTCGATACGGCGACGTCGTACCGGACCGGCACGCGTCTGGGGCCAAATGCAGTGCGTCAGGGCTCTCGAGCAGCCTCTCTAGCGTATGTTTCATTACAAACCCCCTTATGGACTCGTTGGTGATATAAGGGAAGTGAACTGATCAATTCGAGAGGTAGTGGCCAGTACAACTACCGCCAGTCAATCAACCCGTACAAGCACAACATCTCGGTCGTCGACTGTGGGGATCTGCCCATTTCACCGTTCGACAACGGTCTCGCCTTCGCCCAGATGGAGGAGTGGTACAAGCGGCTTTTGTGGAGGGAGGTCAAGTCCACAGAAAAGGGAGTCTGGTCCTCAAAGGTATTCCCATCCCCCGAACCAGCCACCTATTTACATAAAACCCCAAGGGGTATTTCCCTCCTTTCTTTTCGAAGAAATAGTGTGTTGATTCTCGCCCCCAACAAAAGACCGGTAGACACCACCCGCAAATCGTCGCTCTGGGCGGCGACCACAGTATCTCCCTCCCGATCCTGCGCGCGTTGAACACGGTCCACGGCAAAGTCTCGGCCATCCACATCGACGCGCACATCGACACGTGGTCGCCCAAGGTGTTTGCGGGCGCCAAAGCCGGGAGCAAGCAGGCCCAGTTCGCTGACGGCACGCCGTACTACTGGGCGGGGATGGAGGGGTTGCTGAGCGCGAGGAACGTGCACGCGGGGATCCGCTCGTCGCTGGATTCCGAGAAGGACATGGAGCTCGACGAGGAGGTCGGCTTCGTCACCATCCCCGCCGCGGACATGCTGAAGCGCGACGGCGTGTGGGGCGTCATCGACCAGATCCGCGCCGTCGTCGGCACTTCGGGAGAGCCCGTCTACGTCTCCCTCGACGTCGACTGTCTCGACCCGGCCTTCGTGCCCGGCACCGCCGGCCCGGCCTCGGGCGGCTGGACGCCCCGCGAAGTCATCCAGATCATCATCGACGCGCTCGACGGGCTGAACATTGTGGGCGTCGACGTCGTCGAGATTCTGCCCTCGTTGGACCAGGCTGAAATCACGGGCATCGTCGCCGCCGAGTTTACTATCGAGGTATGTCATGATATGATCACCTCCTTCCCTTCCGAGTCAGGACGACTCAGGAGACTTGTACTAACCTGGAGACACAGCTTATTACCCGACTGGTTAGGAACAGACTCGGTCTATGAGCCCGGGGTGTTTGTGGAGGGTAATTGTAGCCGTGTGGTGATAGTGACCTGGCGATAGGGATTATTTATGTATAAATGAGCTGCCTATTCGGAGTCTGAATCTGAATCGATGTGATGGAGATCAGTCGGCCACGGGAGTTGACATGTTGATATGTCCACTCAAGCTGTCCATCTCATGTTATACATCCCTTAGAGTCCTGTCTCTTTCAAAAACTGGAATCCTCATCCTTGACACAAACCCTGACGAGGAAGAGACATAAGAGGAATTCTTGCGCGGGCAATTGGAAGACATTTCCAGAAACACAAAATGACTGCTACTTATGACAAGAACTTTTTTCATCCACTGTTGAACTGTCTGTGGTGGCTGACAATACCTCTTAAACAGACCCTCTAAGCACTCTTATCTATCTGTAATAGGAGATCTAATTCTATATCTCGAGTCGTCATGCTCGGAAGACGTCCGAGTATACGCATCCTAGTCCGATGAGGCGTGTAACCTAGAAACATCTCTGGCCAATTGCTTCCACCGAATGGTCAGAATGCAAAGAGACTGCAGGACGAGAAGTGCGCCGCTCCCTGAGATGATGCCCGCCCACAAGCCAAAGACGCCGTACTGCTTGCGAAAGCACAGGAACCATGCCGTCGTCAAGCCCACGCCGTAATACGCCACGAAATTGCAGACGCCCGCCAAATGAGTCTTACCCGCGCCTCGTAGGATCCCGCTGGCGCCGCCGTTGGAAAGATCCAGGACCTGGAAGCCGGCCATCAGAGGGAGTACCTGGGCCGTCTTCTTGATCACGGCCTTGTCGTCGGTGAAAATGCGGCCGTAGCTCTTTCTGGCAAGCATGATCCCGACGAATTCGATGGCCCCAATGATGAATGAGAGGAGGTATGGTGTGGCCACTGCTCTCCGCGCTTCACGACTCCTGCCGGCACCGAGAAAGCCGGCGATGCGATGGCTGGAAGCTACGCTTATTCCAAGGGCCACCGTCGTGAGCAGCAGGTCGGAAGACATCAATATCTGCAGGCCAGGTCAGCAGAGGCACTTGGCCGACTGAGAGGGGATCGAAGGCTTACGCTCTGGGCTCCAATGGAGCTGGGATCCAGCCTTGCAGCCATCATTGCAAGTATCTCAAAGCTATGACACGGGTCAGTCTCAAGGAGGAACAGCAGAAGATGTTCCAGACTCACCTCCACCATTCTGTGGCACAAGTAAAAATCCCCGTGACGGCGTAAAAGAGCAAACGCAATATCCCCTTCTCGATGCCGACAATAGACCCGCGCCAGGTCTTTCTGACTGCAGGTTTCTGGGAAATGATGCAAAGCAGGGCAACAACCGTGACGAGCTGGTAGATGCAGAAGGCACAGGGGACACCCCAGAGACGCAGTGTCGTCCATCGAACAAGCACGAAGGTCACTAGAACCCCAAAGCAGCTGGCCACGGCAGTAGACACTCCAACAATATTGCTTTCGCCCTGAACCTGCAAAAACTTCTTCAACGACTCGGCCACAATCTGCAACACGCCGGCGGGGAGCATGAGGACCAGAAACTTGCCTGTCGCAAAAGCAAAGTCTGGCTGCTGACCCAGGGCGATGAAAAGGTGTCCCGAAAACACCCAAATCGGCGCAAAGAAGATGCCAAAAATTGCAAGCAATACAATCAAGCACTGCTGCAAGAGGAGGCCGAGGATCTTGGGATTGTCTGCGACCGAGTGGGATGTGAACGCCTGACCGCATAACGTGTCCAGCGCTGTTGCGCCGCCGATGGCGATCATAGTGCCAGTGCAGGAGAAGAACATGAACCCGAAGGACGTAACTCCCAGCTCGAAGGAGCCCAGACTGCCGCCGACTATCAAGGCGCTGATTGCTTGTACTGCATTTTGTAGAGCGAAGGAGAGACATATGGGAATCGTCCGACGGATGAGCGCACCAAGGTCGTGCCAGATATCGAAGGCGACATCCTCTTCCTTGGAGGCGATGGAGGAAGTCCGGGAAAGCAGCAAGCTACGCTCGTCGACAACGTTTTCTCCCATGCTGATGATTCTTTGTGGATGGCGGTGTCAGTTGCACTCTCGAAGCACCGGAGAGCGGTGAGTTATGTAGAAGATACTTGACCAAGTACATATTGTCGATAGGGGATGTGTACGTGTCCTCCGACACTGTCCAAGGCATCTCCTATTCCCCACAAAGTATGCCGAAGGACATGTCCGACAAGATGTAGATAATAAATAATCCTCCTAATAATCCCGTGCATTCTGCTTGATATGCCTGTCCATCATCTGATTGGCCAGTTCGCTCTGGTGGTGCTGCGCTAATCCTAGAAGGGAAGGCAGACACTATCTTTCTTTTTCCTCGAGACCCGACTGCATCAATGTTTCTTTCCACCTTCACGCGCATGAGCATCTCGACAACGGGGACAACTTGGAAACGCGAGCATTGGATATCCTACCTGCACTGTGAAATGGGTCTTGCCTGCGTTGAGTCGGCCAACGGAGTTATTCTATCCGCTGCGCTTTAGCGGCTTCAGCGCACGCGACTTCGGACCCTCTCCAACGCATCGCTATGGCATCTGCTATTGACCGGACTGGCTGATCTTCCTGCACGCCACCACTGCAAGCAGAGCCTTGGCAGAGGGCTATGGCAGAAATGGAATCCAATGCAGGCCAGCGTCAAAAACGGTCCCGTTCCGGCTGTGACGAGTGTCGCCGGCGCCATTGGAAATGCAATGAGGCGAAACCGACATGCTCTTATTGTCAGAGTGTTGGCCGTCCCTGCGTTTACTCCCGCAAGCTCTCTTGGGGCGGACGTCAGTTTAAAAAGTCCCGTTTCGGGAGGTGTCTGGAATCCGGAGGAGCAAAGGCCGTCAGCGTTGAAGCCTCGAGTCGTAAGTTTTAATGACGAATGTATCGAGTTATCTGGCTCACTTTGACAAAGACCAACTGTCACCGGGTAAGGACTTTATCTATACGTGTTCGCCCAAAGGGACAGACGATATTGCGAGCCGTGAGGGAAGTACATCTGAACTTGGGCATGGATCGTGTGAAAGACCACAGGACGATAACGTGGATTCGACCCTCTGTCTCGAAATCCCTGCAACACCTCAACCACCAACCCCCGCTCTGATGTTGAGAGAAGAATCCAAGCCGCTATTCGACTACTTCGTCAACCGAGTGACCATATCAATTTCTTGCCACAAAGGAATCCAAGATGAAATCTGCTCGGTCATTGTCCCTATGGCGATGCAGGTTCCTCATCTACTGACCGCCACCCTTGCTCTAGCTGCAGCTCACCGACATACATCCGGCCTGTTTGAAGGCGACTGTCAATTTGAGCTCATGAAGGGGAGCAGTCTGATGCAGTTGAGATCGGCCTTGGACCGGTTCAGCCCGTCCGAGAATGACAAAGTCCTTGCTACCACACTGCTCTTGTGTCTAGCCGACGTGATATCCCCGGCTACGAGCACGTCGTCATGGAGGCCACATCTGTATGGTGCTGCGACCCTCTCTGCACAACACAGCCGCTCGAATGGTGCCAGTGTATCATCGATTTCGAGTTTTCTCATGCGGAAATACCGGGCGCTGCAGGCAGTTGCTCTGGCCTGCTGCTCTAAACGGTTCGAGGCGCAGATACTGACCACGCCTTACGATGAAGACGATGGACGTATTGACGACCTAGCCGGGTACTCTACGACCCTGATGCCGATTTTAGAGGAGATCAACGACCTGGAGCCACTACGGGAAGACGGTGGTTCTGAATTCTCCTGCGACTCCCCTCCTGGGCCACCACATTTTGATTGCAGCTCGCCTCTGGAGCACAAATCGCATTTGCTGTTCGACCGCGTCAGAGCACTAATGGCAAAAAGGAACATGTCACGGACGCAGGGTGGTGGTGGTGGGCATCTTCCATCATCCGTATACCACGACCTATACCTCGTGGACGAAGCCTACCATCACATGGCACTTCTACAGATCTTTCGCCGTGGATCCTTGTCCGTCCCTCTGCAGGTGATTGACGACAGCAGACGCTCAATCTTGGACTGTCTTGCCGCTGTGACATATCAATCCGGCCCATGTCCAGGCGTGGCAACGCTGCCACCTCTGTTCGTGGCGGGCACCCTCTGTACGACCAAATCGGACAGAGACAAGGTGCGCGGCTTGCTGAGGACCATATGGATGCACTATGGGATGGGGAACGTGAAGTCTTGTCAGACCGTGTTACAGAGGTGGTGGAAGCACCAGGATGAGAGTCTCGCCAAGTCGCGTTTTTCAGAGAGGCTGTATGATTGTCAAGGTAAGATGGACTTTTGTGTCTCTGCCATGTGTCCAGACTGACCAGGACAGCAGTCGACGATGATGTCCTACCGTATTAAAAGACGGGGTTCTAGAACAAGTCACTCGGAAAATGCCCACTTCTCGTGTTCAGGGGTCAGTCTTGTCGGTCGTCGGGTGTAGCAAGCAAGATACGCAGATCTCTGCCATCCGGGACGTGACGCTCTCTCGTTGTGTGGTTAGCCGGGTATCCAGGCACACAAAAATCGAGATCAATCTAATAAAGATCATTCACAACATTTTACCCCTGTCTGAATATGTACGAGGTAGTTTTGCGCGGTTGAGCAGTCCGCAATGTCTTTTACCCGGTCACATGATGTAAGATCCAGCCATGTGAGAGCAGCCCCCAGATTAGCGGTCCAATCGCTGAGCCTGGAAAGCGGCGAGGCTACTAAGCAGGGAGGCCCGGGGTTTTAGTGGCAGTTCCTACCGCCGCAAAGATGTCCGGGCATCACCCAACAACTGGTTGCCCACCACCCTTCGTACAGGTCCCCTAAACAAAGTATTTCTGATGCCCTCAACTCCCCTGTGGCGGCGCCCTTTCGTTCTCTAACCAAAGCACCCCAGTGTAAAGAACCCTTCAGCCCCGTCTCGCCCATTTACTGTCATACCCACAACACGCGTGGATTCCCACCCAATTTTTTTTTGATTTCCCGCCTTCTTCTCGTGTCAATTTATTACTGGAACAGAAAATAATGTCGGCCTTGACTCCATCTCTTTATCGTACACAGTGCTTGTCTTCTTCGCTCTTGTCTCCGTTATCGCGTCACAGTCCCTTAGCACGCACGGCACGCTCATTATCTGCTACTCGCTGCTCCCCCGCACGTCTCGTGCATCGGCATTCGCACGTCCAATCGCCCTCAGCATCCCCCACCATCGTTTACAAGTCGACCAGGCTTGCCAGGAAATTTTTCAAGCTGGCTCCCTCTCGCTCACGTCCATATTCCCAAGCCTCAAGTCGTCTGAGCTTGATCTCACGACACCTGGAACAACACCAGCAATCCTCCTACCCTCGCATCAACACTCCCTATACGATTGAGCTGGACTCGCTGCCGGCCTCCACAGACGACATTCCCTACGTGCCGCCAGCACCTCCCGCGGATCTCGCGAAAACACCCTCTCAGATTCAGAAACGTCAACTGTCCACCTCATCCGCCGCCAAAATGTCCTCGCAACCTCCTCACCCTTCCCTGCTCATTCCGGGGCCTATCGAAATCACCGATGAAGTCTCCCAGGCCATGAGTCACTATGCGCAGTCCCACGTCGGACAACCATTTGTCAACACATTTGGCGAAACCCTCACACTATTGAGAGATCTATTCCAAACCAAAAACCCCGGTTCTCAACCCTTTGTCCTGGCCGGCAGCGGCACCTTGGGCTGGGATCTCGTGGCAGCCAATCTGGTGGAACCCGGTGAAGATGTTTTGGTGTTGCACACTGGTTATTTTGGCGATTCGTTTGCGGACTGCCTGTCAACCTACGGCGCAAAGCCCACGCAATTGAAAGCCCCCATTGGGGACAGGCCACAACTGCCCGAGATTGAGGCAGCACTAAAGGAAAAGAAATATAAGGCGGTGACGGTCACACACGTCGATACCTCGACCGGAGTGCTCTCGCAGATTCAACCTCTTTCCGACCTCATCAGGCGTGTGTCTCCCGAGACGCTTCTGATCGTGGACGGCGTGTGCTCTGTCGGAGGAGAAGAGATCAACTTTGACAAGATGGACATTGATGTGTGCTTGACCGCATCTCAGAAAGCCATCGGCTGCCCGCCCGGTCTCTCGATAGTGATGGTGTCGGAGCGGGCCATGAACGTGTACAAGTCGCGCAAATCCAGCCCGGGAAGCTACTATGCCAGTTTCAAGAACTGGACGCCCATCATGCAAAACTATGAGTCGAAGAAACCCTCGTATTTTGCCACCCCGCCCACCCAGCTGGTCCAAGCCCTCAACACGTCGCTCAAGCAGATCCTCGCACAGCCCCTGGAAGCCCGCTTCGCCCAGCACCGCAAGGTGAGCGAATACGTCAAGTCGAAAGTGGCAAGCCTGGGTCTGAAGCAGTTGGCCACGGACCCAGCCAATGCCGCCAACACCATGACGGCAATTTATTTACCCGAAGGACTCACTCCTCCCGAGATCCTCCCCAAGCTGATGTCCCGGGGAGTTGTCTTCGCCGGTGGCCTGCACCGGGAGATTGCGGCGAGATACATTCGTTTCGGTCACATGGGTGTCTCTGCCATGGATGAGTCGAGGGGAGAGATCGACAAGGCACTCGAGGCGTTGAAGGACGGGTTGGCAGAGGTGGCGAGTGCCAAGAGCAAGTAAACGTGCTATCGTTTGGAAGAGCCATAGCATGAAAGGATGGGTCATATGGACTTCTGAAGTGAGAAACAGGGGGGAGAAAACATCGCAGGTATCGTGCAAACGAGCCCCAAATGAACGTCCTCGAGACGGTGTGGCATGTATTCTTGGTTCATTCAAACCAAACCACGACGAGTTGATAGATATCTGGGTCGTGGTCAAAGCCTACCTGGCGCTATATACATACTTACTTAGCCAGGTACCGAGTACATATGAAGACACCACGTCACACACCACCCTTGACTCTAGAAATAGATGCCAAAAAGCATGTATTTGCCAACTAACCAGGTATGTATAGTAGGTACGTATAGTAAGAAGGTAGATGGATCCTCGTAGTTCTTTTTGTCTATATCATCACACATGCCTTGATGTCGTTATTACTAAAGTCATTACTTAAGCCACCGCTGTTGGACGAAGACCAACCAGACCCGTGACATGACATGGCATGGTATGGTATGGTATGGTGTGGTGGATGTGCCTGTTCATCCCCCATTCTCTTTCGATATTCAAAAAAAATACACGACTAAACAGGCAGGCAGACAGACAGGTAGGTCGGAGAAATCCTGACTCAACCTGACTCGGCCCAACTCGACTCGACTTCCCGAGACCAGAACGCCGAGCTATGCGTGAATTCCAATTCGTATCGTATCATAACACATGACCAAGGGAACCAACCGCCTCTATCTTTCTTTTGTCGGTTGTGTATCAAGTCTCCGGCGCTCTTATCCGATGTGCTGAGCAGGTTAAAGGGCCAAATGTGGCAGAGAAAGGTAACGAGGATGAAACAGATGGTGAAAGATGAAAGATGTAACTTTTTAGGCAGAGTCGTTGAAGCGGCTCCGCGAGCGGATCTTCTTACCGTATCGGTAGAAGAAGAATCTACAACACCCAAGAACAACGGTGGTTAGTTACATTTCTCAGTCCCTGAGTTTATGGGAGGAAAACTTACGGCATAGGGACACAGGCCAAAGCGAGGAAGCCCAACAGTGAAGAGGCCCACTGGTAATTGAGGTTTTGATACACTGAAGAAAGCATATGTTAGTACTCTGGAAGTTCCATATCATACAAGAAGGAATAGAGAGAGAAAAGAGCGGCGCAGAGTAAAGTAGGCGTCAACACTCACTTTGGGTCCCGAAAAGGGGGAATGCGCCCGCAAACAACAGTCGGACGAGACAGTTGGCTGCCACTGCGCTGGCGGCGAAGCCGGGATACTGTTTGGAACGAATTAGATGCTGGAGGTACTCGGAACGACTAGGTAGAGAAAAGACAACTTACTGCGTCGACAAGAAAGGTCAAGATGCCGGTGAAGGCCAGGAACAAGCTATGTGTTGCCAGATGTCAGCAATTGTTTCATTTACCACTTGCGCACGAGGAAAAGGAACCACTTACCCAATGCCGAAGACCGCGCTGCCGATGATGGGCACGATCCAATGCACGCTCGAATAAGTCGTCCAGCCGAACCAGAACAAACCAATGGGGACAAGGATGCCCCCGAACATGGCGGGTGGCAAACGATACTCTGGCTCGGGTTTGATGCCGACCTGCCCAGTCTGCTCCTCGAGCTTCTTCACCAGCTTGACGTAGTTCTTGTGCCAGAATGGGTCGGTCAGGACACCGATGGTGATGCCGATGAGGAGGCCAATGAAGGTCAGCCCAACCTGGTACAGCGAGAAGCCGTGGTTGTTGCCGAAGACGAGCGGGAATGCGCCGAAGAACAAATATACTATCCCCAACAGGATGGCAGCGTAGATGCAAAGCAGCAGGCACATGGGCTCAAAGAATAAGAGCTCAAATGGCACAGAGCACGAGTGTATGACGGTGCCGAGGATACTGCGGTCGAGTTTCTCAATGGGTGCGTACCACTGGCTATCTCCAGTGTCCTTGCGCTTCTGCTGAGCGCGTTTCTTGAGGAGGACTTTGTGGTAGGTCTCGGGCACGAAGAAGATGACGAGGACCAGTAGGACGCCGGTCCAGATGAGGAGCATGTAAAAGGTCCATCGCCTAGCCAATGGTCTCCAGTCAGCGTTGCCATAAAAGAGAGAAAACGAACAACATACCATGTGGTAAACTGATTGATCAATCCGCCAATTATCGGCCCAAGTGCGGGACCCAGAAAAGGCGAGGCTGTGAAGATCATCATTGGAAACTCGATATCCTTGGGCTCAAACAGATCGGCCACAGTCCCTGCGGCCACGGCGAGGAACGCACTGCCCGCGAAGCCGTCGAAGAACCGGCACACAATCATAGTCTGGATGTTCTGGGCCACGGCGCAGGGGATTATCCAGATGAGGAAGAAGAACATGGACACGATGTAAATGGGCCTTCGACCGTAGAACTCGGATAGCGGGCCCAGCAGCATAGGTCCAAAGGCTAAGCCCACGACAAACAGAGACAAACCCAGGGTGGCAATCTCTCTGGAACAATGGAACTCTTTCATGAGCTGCCCATAAGTGGTGGTATAGACGGACGAGGTAAATGTTCTGGTAGGTCTGAGTCAGTAGCTGTAACAGAGCGCAGGGACAACAGAGCGGTCATCCTACTTACACGCAAAGGGAAGCAACTGAAGTGATCAAAACGATGATCCATTTCCTGGCGACGTTGAAGTTGCGTGGATTTTCCTTGTCGCCTGGTCCATCCCAGCGAACTTCGTAGGGGGTCGTCTTGATACGTTCCGCCGAATCCTGGTCAGTCTCGTCTCCCTCGACATCGTACACTGAGTAGCCATCAGTAGCCACGGAGCGTACGCGGCCAACGGTTTGCGACCGTGTAGCTCCTGCCCCCGTAGTAGAGGTGGAGGTTGGGTGAATGGTCTCTGCTTTTTCCAGGTCGACATTGGACTCGACTGGGGAACCGAGGGTGTTGACACTGGTGGAAGAGGAGGAGGCATCTTGGGGTCTCTCGAGATCAGCCATCTCTGACACCTTTTGTCTTGTCCTTTCCTATATCACTGTCGGATGCGCCAAAGCCTCTGGAGGATATATTCAAGAGCTTGTCGCAACAAGGGATGTTCTAGGTCGATGTCGACAGTTGTCAATGTACACAGAACACGACATCGCATCCCAATGCTTGGGAATATATACAGCATTGTCTGCTGCCGCCCTGACAAGCGTGATTCGTCTATATCTTTACCCAATCTAGCGCCGCGGGCTTCGGGGTTCGGGATTTCTCCAACGACGAAGTCGTGCGCGATTTGCAGCATTCTGGATCCGAGTGTCGATTGTTAGTAAGCGCCCAACAGGCCAGTTAGCGACAGGTGGAAGATGTGGGTGAGGATGCGAGGATCTACCTGAGACTAGGGTTTGAGGAGCCAGAGCGGACCCAGTCTTCTCGTACTGCTCGTACTGCTCGTACGTCCCCGGCGATTAACCTCGCTCGTAGGAGAAAGTCGGGTTTATGATGGTGTTTCAGTCATTGTGTCTGTACCGAGTACTCAATGATTCGTAGTTTGCTCCCAGCTCTTCCAGGTACACGGACATCTTGTTGCAGGTGTAGATCTTGGGGTCTCAGGATGATTACTACACGTAAACAAGACTCTCTAGTGGTGATTTATCAGCAAAAGTATGCGACGTCCCAGCATCCGCAGAAAACTCACTTTGTCGTTAAGGCTGAGTTTAACTCTTGTGGTGTAAGCAAATTGGCGATGGTGTTATTGTCTCTCGGGTCCCAGTGTCGTATGCTCACTGGATCTGAAACCATCCCAAGATCGATGAAGGACCCATGCCGAGCAGAGTTGAGATCTAGGTACAGATGATAGTTGCTGCTGACCAAAGCATTATTACGTCGTTGTACTGAAGGGGAAGGAAGTTGGTTGTGTGGAAGCGGGAGTTGATCTTGTACGACGTGATGCAGTACGATGACTACCTCATGAGTGATGCCCGCAACGCCTCCTACGTTGGGTCGGGGTGCTTATCCGCTAACGCCTAGCCTCCCTAAGCCTCCTGCGGGCCTATCCAGTCCCGCGGTGCTCAATCCTCCCATTATTGCGTGCGTGGCTTGCATGTCCTTATGGCCACCAAAAGTCCGTCTGGTCGCACACCATTCCAGAAGGTACAATGTTGTCCGATATCTCCCCCTTGCTGTCAGATATCGTAAACAGGGATTGTCCAAATCAGAGCAGTCCAGGGAGAGAAAAGGATGGCACCCTCTCCCAGTGCCGCATTTACTAGGACTGCCTCTCTCTCACTTCAGCAATGCCTGCCTGACTATCTTGCCCAACCCAGCTAATCTATCCCGTGGCTCGTTCGAGAAGACAATCCGTATATACTGAGATTCTTCATCAGAGCCCCAGCCAACCATCGGGGTGACGCAGGCTCCTTGTGCCAGGAGTGCTTCAGCGGCAGCATCGGCTCTCCAACCCAGCGTGTCGACGCGCAACAACAGCGACCATCCTCCGCTCGGCTTGCCAACGGGCAATCCCTCGAGTTCCTTGAGGCACAGATCCCTCCGACATTGCAGTTCGTGAACATAATCGGCAATCGTTGTCTTGGACTTTTGAAGGGCCTCCTTCGCAGCTCGTTGCGCAATACCTACAGGGACAACAACATTGGCCATTGACACTAAGCCGATATCCTGCATAATGTGCTCGGGACCGACAATCCAGCCTACTCGCCAGCCGATCATGCGTAGTTCTTTCGAGGCCGAGCCTACGGTTATGGTCCGATTCGCCATATCGGGCAGGGATGCTGGGTGAATAACCTGCAAGTCGTCGAATAGCAGACGCTCCATGGCCGCGTCATATATCAGCAGTATATCATGCTTGACACAAAGCTCAGCAACGAGCAACCAATCTCCCCGGTCGAGGTAAGCGCCGGTCGGCATGCTCGGGGACATCAGAAGCATCGTGGTTATCTTGTTGTCTGGCGACTCGACTATTTCTCGCAGCTTCTGCCGGTCCAAGGACCACGATTCTCCCGGATGAAAATGAAGGGGGACCAGATGTGGGACTCCCCCAGCGAGCCGGACACGATTGAGCAGTCCCGCGTATACAGGTCCTGTCAAGAGAACACCATCCCCTTCTTCCACGGTAGCCATAAGGGTGTTGAGTATACCGCTGAGACCCCCCGCCGTGATGATGCAGTTTGCCTCACCATTGTATTTGACCGCGCCTTGGGTCATGGAACTCACATGCTCAGCGACGGCATTCCGTAGGTCAATCTGGCCGAGGAACGGTAGGTAGCTGTTGTCGTCATCGTTTGTGGCAGCAGCAGAGGTCAGAGTCTGCACAATGTCATCGGGAGGAATGTCGACGTCAAGATTCTCTAGCCGTAGCAGCTTGTCAGGGAGAGGGCCTTGTTGGGACTGTTTCCCCGTCGCCTTGACCTTGTCCGCAATGTTGCCCATCTTATCGACCCCTATCCCGTGAAGGGCCTGAACCCTCTTTGGTCGGTTGCGGTTCATGTTCACGCGAGATCTGCAATACTAAAGAGAGACGTGAGGTGGAGGATTGAAGTTCTTGGAAGTGTTGATCGAGGATCTCGAAGACGTAGGGGAGGTTAATAAGGATAGTAAAAGTTACGCCCTGTGACATGGTTGGCCATCCGTGGGGCACGCCCAGGAATTGTGAGGCTCAGATCTCTTGGATGCCTTTATCACCTGTAGGGAGTCGAGCAACATTTTCGCATCACCTGTGGAGAACGTCTGGGTAAAGGCACCCTGAAAATGAAGATATAGCAGGATAGAGAAGTACCTATTGAGGACGTTGCATGCGAATTATTTCGCAGCCCTGGACCGGTACTTACATAATGCTGGGGTTGCCCGAGCCGCCTAATTTGTCCCTTAGCGTCCACTGGGTGATCGACCGGGACACCCGGTTGACCTTCAGGCGCCTAATCCTCCAGGCGGGCGGCGCCTAAATTTCAGCTGTTTCGCGTCAAATTGCGCTAACACTGTCACTGGAAGAAAGGCTCCTTAGCTTCCCGCGTCCCTGAGTAGATAGTCATTGTCAATACAATGAGACATGCATCTACTCGTACCCCTCTTGCTGCATTCTGAGTAAATACAAAGCCCATATGGATTTTACTCTCTCTTTCATCCTGCCAACTTCATCTGCTGATCAAGGGCTTCATCTCGACGTAGCGACTTGCAAACTCGGTCCGACGCAGATCTCCAGCACAAACGAAGAGATGTTACACGGAGCACGGAGCGACGTATTTTGCCATCGAGCGCCTCTCTTGCGTGATGGCCACACCTGCTTTGCCCATCACAAACCACCACAACACGTTCCTTCTTCCTTTCAAGATGCAGTTCTTGATGAAGAATCAGTCCTCCAGACGATGATATGATCGGGACATCTATTTCAAAGAGTAGAGACGGAACAGGAGATTGATTCCAAAGCAAGAGAAAGAAGCCTGTCCTCGGGCCTGCACGTGACTGACTGGGTGAGCGAGAGAGACGCCTGACGGATCCAGCCATGTCCACTGTATTCGTCGGCAGCAGCAGGCATCGACACCTGGACGATGAGCTGGCCTCGAACTGCTCCTCGATCTCTCTAGACGAGCAGGCTGAAGCCCTTCTGAAGCCACCTGAGAAAAAAACAGATCCAGCGAGCGCGTCACCGAACGATGCCCCTCCCCTGGGTCTCCCGCATCATGAAAAGAGGTTTTGGTTCCAGAGAGGTCAAGCATATGATCCTCACGCTATCGCAACTCAAGTATAATATCGCCGCTCTTGGGGACGACTGTACGGAAGACTGATTGATTTGACAGCCAAGCGTGTTTGATAACCCGGATATGGCCAGGGAGTACCAGCCCCGACCAGATTGGCATGTTTTGTATTCTCCCACGCATTGGAGCAGCGGCTAACAGCCTGTCAAGGGAGAACATACACCATTTCGACCCGTCTGCTCGATGGACCTGGGGCGAAGAGTACAGATTGATTCGGAAGATTGATGTGCGGATCATGATCTTTGCCTGCATCATGTTCATGGCACTGGAGCTTGATCGCGCCAACATCACGCAAGCCTTGACGGACGACTTCCTCAAGGACCTTCATTTGAACACCAATGGTGAGTACTTCGTTGGGGCACAAGGCCTAGCTTTGGGGGTACCTGATAAGCTGACCCCTTTACCCAGACTACAATCTCGGTAATACGATTTTCAAGCTGTCCTTCCTCTGCGCTGAGGTCCCGTCTCAATTGGTGTCTAAATGGGTCGGCCCCGATCGCTGGATCCCCATGCAGATGGTCCTGTGGTCCCTTGTCGCCGTAACACAGTTCTGGCTCAAGGGGCGAACTACCTTTCTTGTCTGTCGGTGTCTGTTGGGGGTTTTGCAGGGCGGTTTCATCCCAGATGTGAGAGTACCATCCGTCATGTCATGAAATTTTCTCACACAACAATCTAGGTCATTCTCTACTTGTCGTATTTCTACAAGCATCACGAGCTGTCGTTGCGGCTGGGCTTCTTCTGGACTGCCATGAGCTTGGCCGATATTACCTCCGGCTTTCTGGCCTACGGGGTCCTCCACATGAGAGGGGTACAGCAGCAGTCTGGATGGCGATGGTTGTTTCTGATTGAGGTACAACGTCGTTCTTCTCTATGTATATCGATTGCAGTTTGCTGACGCAAAGAAATATGCTAGGGGCTCTTGACATTGTTCATCGGCATTTTGGCTTTTGGGCTAATGCCTGCATCTCCCACACAGACTGCAAGCTGGCTCCGCGGGCGCAATGGATGGTTTACACATAGGTAGGGACGCTCCAGAGCTACGAGAGGAAATTCGCTTGTTTTGCTGACCAGATGTAGAGAAGAGATCATCATGGTCAACAGGGTGATCCGAGACGATCCCAGCAAAGGAGGCATGCACAATCGGCAAGCCATCACTCCCAGCCTGCTATGGCAGAGTTTGAAGGATTTTGACCTCTGGTGAATACTGCGTGCTTGTTGTCGCGCTTCTTTCAAGTCTGTTACGCTGACCATGCTTCTTGGTGATTAGGCCGCTGTATATCCTGGGACTCACGTTCCAGATCCCCATGACTCCTGTCCAGCAATATCTCACATTGTCCCTACGCGGCCTCGGGTTCGACACATTCCAGACAAACCTGCTTGCGATTCCGTATACCGTCTTCCACAGTATGTGTCTCAGACTAAAGAATCAACCAAATGGATGGGCCCAGCTAACAACCATTCTCTACCAGTGATCAACATGATGCTCCTGACCTACGTGGCCGAGATTTTGGGAGAGCTCACATTGACGGCCATGACGGGCCAGCTCTGGGCGCTGCCATTCCTGATCTTCTTCAACCACGTCGACACGTCGCAGATGAACAAATGGGCCATGTGGGCCGTCACGACGCTTTTGTTGAGCTACCCCAATGGTGAGCAGAGACTTTTTCTCTCCTCAGGATTGTCGGAAAATGTAGGGAAGTTTGTTCAACTAACGTGGTTTGAAACATTTGCTTCTAGCCCACCCGATCCAAGTCGGCTGGAACTCGCGCAACTCGAATGCCGTGCACTCGCGCACCGTGTCGGCGGCCATGTACAACATGTTTGTGCAGGCTGGGGGGGTTATTTCGTCGAATGTGTACCGCCAAGGTGAGCTTTTGCCCTCCCCCGTGCCTATAGAGAATGATATTCACCTCTCTTGTCAATTTCCCTTTGACTCCAATATCACACACAGAGAGAGAGAGAGAGAGAGAGAGATACGTGTGCTGACTCTATGAACAGATGACGCCCCCGGCTACAAACGCGGCAACCGCGTCCTCCTCGCCGTCAACCTCATCAACATCGCCCTCTACCTGGGCACCAAGACGTACTACGTGCTGCGCAACCGGCGGCGCGACAGGCGGTGGAACGCCATGACCGAAACGCAGCAGTTGCAGTACCTGGCCAGAACGAGGTCGAGGGGCGAAAAGGACCGAGAGGTGGGGAATAAGCGGTTAGATTTTCGGTTTGCGCATTGAACACCATACACGCATACACGCATATACACCTTTCTGCACACAGAGAGATATATATATATACAGACAGCTACGTACATATATATATACATGACCTACAAGGAACGAGGGGTAGGGACTAAGGACCGAGGAGTCAGACCGCGGAGTAAGGAGGATGGATTGAAGAAGTAAGGGATTGCGATTTTGAGAAGTCTTGGTTCGAATGAGTAGCCTCTATACCCCTCCCTCCCTATAACTAGGCGATGGGAGCGAGAGACGAATGGATAGGTACACATACACATACACCTACACATACACATACACCTACACGTACACATACACCTACGCCTACACATACACATACACCTACACATACACATACACATACACACGTTACACAGAGAGAAAAACGGAGAGAGAGAGAGAGAGAGACAGACATACGGTGAGTGAGTGAGTGCCAGAGAAGGAAGTGTGAGAGTCAATGAACCCATCACCTACCACCCACTACCCCCGAGGAACACCACACCACCAAACAAAGAAGAAAAAAAGGAAAAGAGAAAAAAATTAAAAAAAAAAAAACACTCCAAAATCCCAAATACAGGTAGATCAAGTAGATCAAGTAGATCAAAGGTTCCGTTAAATCAATCATTTGAATCCATGAGTCCATGAATCATTGGTAATCTGGTGCTCTTGAGCGTTCATCGTTTCACATACACTGCATTGCATGGCGTTGATGAAGAAAATACCCCCAATTTCTTTCAACAGTGGCATCACTCATGTCTCTTTAAATGTCTCCCGTGTATGTATATAAAATAAACGTCTTTTGTGTGTGTGTGTGTGTGTGTGTGTGTGTGTGTGTGTGTGTGTGTGTGTGTGAGATCCCCTTCCCTCCTCTTCTATCTCGTTCCCTACCCTACATCCCTTACGCCGGTCCTCTGCTCGCACGCAGAAACATCTCCTCAAACATTGAACGGTGACGGACGGTGACGACGACAGTCAAGCCGGTACGGCACATTACCAGCTAAGTAAACAGTCAGTACATGACAAGTGTAAAAGAAGGAGAGACAATGGAGTGGTTTTTTTTTTAAAAAAAAAAAACAGGACTGGAGCGCATGCAGAGATGGAGGAAACTTACCCAAACGACTCTTCAAAGTACTCGACTCCTCGCTTGCCCTCCTTCAGCGACGAGTGAACCGCTGCCCTGGCCTCATCGGCCATGCCGCCCGGACCACAGGTCAAGATGGCGATGCGGCCGCCGGCACTTCCAGCACTGTTGACGTCGTTGATGATGGTCCGTATCGTGGCGGAAATATCCGGCCGGCCGCGCGAGATGCTGAGCTTGTCGCTGATGCTCGTGGCAGGGGTGCTCTTGAGGTCAAGCTCCTTGCTCTCGGTCATGGGGCGGCCATCATCGCTGTCGTCGGGGCTGACGCTCCGCACCTGCTTGGCGGATGTGGCATAGAGATGGATGTGGATATCCTCGCGGTCAAACATGGGCTTCAGCTCATGTTCAACCACGTTGCGGAGCATGGCGGACTGCCTGGTCGCCCAGATCAACGTGATGTCCCTCGTGCGCGTGGCCAGCTTTCCGCCGTTGCGTGATGCTTGTGCATTGTTGCTTGCTCTCGTGATGTGGTCTTGCAGGTAAGGAATTGCCCCAGCGATTCCAGTACCGCCGACAACCAAGATGACATTTTCATATGTATGTAAAGCGCTGTGCTCGCCGTATGGGCCTTCAATGAAGATATGAGGCGTGATGACTCCGGTGGGTGACTTGAGGCATTCCTCACGGAGACGCTTCGTCCAGCTGCCAAAGGGCCGGATAAGGAAGGTGAGTTTCTGGCTGCCGACTTTCTCTTTGAAGACAGCGAGTCTATGCTGCGAAGGGTCTGGCGTTGCGTTCGAGGACGTGGGAGAAGATGAGCCCGTTGCAGACACCTCGATGTCCTTGGCTGCTGCCAGTGTCTCCACGTCGTGGCCGGCACCAGGATGGACCGTCACGACACCGGCCGGGGTAGACTCCTTGACGGTCTCATAGGACGCCAGAGTGAATGGGTGGTTTTCCCATCCTCTCCACTTCATGGGCTGGTACAAGTAGTAGTGCTGACCAGGTCCTGGTTTGAGAATGCCCGATCCAGGCACGATCTCGAGTCTGATGAAGTCGCCATCTTTGTCGTAGGTGGCCGAGGCCAGAGAACTAACAACAGCGTGGGACCACTTGAGGTGAAGGTTGCAGTATGCCCAGCGAACGAGACGTGCTCCACGATCAAAACACCATATGGCCACCAACGGCCACAGGTAGCCGTCGTATTCTCCGTCGAATATTTTAGTGTGACTAGATTGGAGCGGTTAGCTAGTGAAGCGCAAAGGGCTGAGAAGGCTGGACACTTACTAAAACAAGCCGATGATTGTCGCTATGGAGAGTCCGATGTGGATGAGGAGGAAAATTTCATACGACCTGACGCGGAACCACATGAAAGAGAAGAGCAGCAGCAAGGACATTGTGATTGTGGCCTGCCATTTGCGTTAGTACAGCAATAGATAGCAACTAAGTTGAGACGTCGAGCGCTTACCATTCCTCCCATGTACCAGTACTGTTCGTGCCACGATTCGGCAAAGTAGCCGACTATACAAAAATTAGCATGCCGCTCCAAGGGTTGAAAACGGTGAATAGAACATACACCCGCCCTCCAAGACCGACCACCCTACCGAGTGGACAATCGCCAGGATTGTAGCGGCGCGAGCAATGTGTCTGTGAAAGATGTTGAAGGTCGAAAAACTCCAGCCAGTCAGCCACAAGAAGATGTTGTTTCTTCCGGCGAACAACCACAGCCAGGGCAACATTGCGTAGGAAATGATGCCGGTGCGATCGGAAATATAACGCCAGGCCTGTTGAGACTTGGTATAGCTGGAATTCCGTCAGCATTTGTTCTTGAGGATAGCTTCCGAGAACATACTAGAGGTTGGGGGAAGTGATGTAGTAGCCGACGCAGCACAAGATGAAGGTCATGATGTAGAAGGAGACCAGAACTATCGTTTCCATGCGTGTTGGTATCGTGGACCACAACAAGGGACGGTTGTGGTGGGAGCCAAATGTCGCTGGAATGATGATCTGTGCCCTAAGCCAGTGATGAGCCGACTGGACCCAGGCGACAGGTCCCGAACGAGACTTTTTCTCGCTCGAGGACGCTTCTCCTCCCTCGACATCGTCCTTGGCCTTCAAGCGACGAGATTGAGAGACATGTGTTATGAGACGGTTGATCATGCCGATGAGAAGTAAGCCTCCCCAGAACCCATACATGGACCACCTAGAATAGTTTAACACACATCCTGAACACTTTATAATATTGGGCAGGGAGAGGGTACGCACCCGTATCTTTCATGGAGGATGTATTCAAGATCGAAAATGGTCTGTGCCTCATCAGTACCCAGATTCAAGCATAAACAGGACAGCAGGGAATCAAAAACGTACGGTAGTGTCTTTAGCAATCTTCCAGAAGGTCTTGGAAACCACGACGGGCGTGTCGAAGATCGTGAGGGCCTCGACATCGCTGTATTGGGCAACCGGCAGAGACTTGATGTATTCGTCGGTGAGCATAGGGGCCACCTCATCATAGTGGACGAGTTGGACACCGCCATATTCCACACAGTAGGGCTCATAGAATTTTTCGCCAGCTGTAATTTCCTCGCGAGTGCAAAGGAGCTTTGCGGTAGCCCACATGGATGTCACCACCAGTTTGTTGGTGCATGACTTGATATAGTAGTCAGTATCGGTGATATTGAAAGCGAGGTAATCAAGGGCAGTGCGAATGCCATCAACACAGGCCGTCTTGCTGGCTGTGGCCCCAAGTGCGAGGCTGCATAGTAAAAGCCCTGTATTTAGCGTCTTCATGTTCAAGGCTGTCCAGGAAAAAGCATATAGGAGTATTGAAGGGGTCACAACCAGGGCAGTAAGGAGACATGCTGGCTAGATACCTGGATTTATAGCCCAATCCAGGACCTCGTCTCTTTTGCAAACGACCTGAGTGGATGGCCAAATGCATTGGGGAGCACCTGACAATACTGCAAACCGACATCGAGTGGACACAGCCAAAGGCCCTGGTGCCCTGGGTCTGGAGGGCCACTCCAGACCTCTCGATCCCGACAACATGTCAAAGGACTGGGATATACCAAAGCATACCAGATGGGTGCCACATCGGGCAATTGTGAGTGGTCGTGGTGGAGCCGCTCCTCACATGTCCGATCCAATCTTCAAAGATTATCAGCGAAAATTTTCTGATAATCTTATCAGATAAAAACTCGCTTCTGGTTTAGCGTGATGCCGACAGGACGTTCAACTTAACAAGTGTGACAAGCGTGACAAGCGTCGACAAGCCAAGTCTTCCATCCCACCGAACCACTTGGTCGGTGGGCTCCTCGGTCACTGATGCCTTATGTCGGTCAAAGTTTTCAAGGGAAGTCTCAGAACCTTAGAGTCCAAGCTTTTCCAGTCCGGGATCAAGCGTCATGTAGATCTGCTTTGCTTCAGAGGTCTGGAATGCGACGATGCATGAGGGACCAAGTGCTACAGGGGAGCATTTGCAACCTGACCGATATCGGCCACATTTGTCTCTTGCATATGTTCAATATCTTGTCCCACGTAGGGCTACCGAATAGAGGGGTTAAACGTACCACAACGCATAAGAGCATGTCTCGACGAGACTCTCCTCCTTCTTGAATAGACAGAACCTTTTCAGAGTTGCAGTCGATCGCAGTCCAGGTGATACAAGCTGCCGAGTGTGCATGAAGCCATCAAACTGGTCGAGCGATAGAATTTGATCGTCCTCACAAGGCAGTCTCTGACTCGACCCTGCTGTCGCCAGCATCAGTGGGTAGTTACCATCCCGCCAGAATTCTAGGCCAGAGTCTCCACACGCGTAACTAGAACACTCTCTCTTTCTCCGTGGCAGAACCTAGCTGCTGTGCATCGAGACGCTGTGGATCGTCCTCTCATGATCCAGCTGATGGCCGCAGGGCGAGAATGAAAAGTTGTTGGTGATTCGCAGCGATTGGAGAAGCCATTTATCGTTCCCAGAACGGAGAGAGTATCCCCTGCATGGTGGGTACCGTCATGTACTGGTAGTGGTAGGTATGACATCCGGTCTCTCCGCACATGGCACCCTGCAAAACTCCATCTCTCTTTCGAATAGTCGAGGTCAGACAGGACAATATCTCGTGCCTCCAAGGCGACTTCCTTCGAAACGGGGTTGGTTTGTGCCTCCCAACCTGAAGCCCCAAGGTATTCGGTGTATAGCCTTTAGCACAACTGCGAGGGAAACGCCTTGTCCGAGGAGATCAACGACACAGAGGCCGGACTGGGAAGGAGAAAGGGTCCCGGATGTGTCCGATCAAGGCAGCAAGCGTTCGCGAAGAGTGAGCTGATCTTTGTAAAGCCGTGACCACGCTGCAGGGCATGTCAACGAGGCTAATTCTCTGGCGCCTCTTGGCCTCAACGTCCATCAATCGCTCTCACATGGTGAATCTGCACGATCGCACGATTCAATGGGACCTGAGAGGTCAGTCAGTGCCCCTGTCGTTCTTGGGAGGATGCAGGCGCTGGTGCTGGCGCTGGCGCTGCCCATCGTCGCCCTTTCCGACGTGAAAATATTTTCACTGCGAGGGCCAAATAAAAGGCGCCAGAAGCGGATGACTTCTCGTGATCGCAGATTCGGTATGGGACACCCAAGGCTCAAATGGTGAGAAGTTATCAGATGGAATGTGAGGCTGATTTTGAACCAGCGCAAAGTGGACAATGCTCGGCAGTATTGGCTCAGCTATTTTGGACTACGGTGGCGCAAAAGCACGTGCCGCGAAGGTCTCTTAGAGCATCGCTCTCAGCTATGTACAGTATTTGCTTCTGATCCAGTCTCCCTCCCCTTCCTTTCCTCTCCCCCTCACAGCACCCTATTTCTATTATAGCCATCTATGGGTTTCTCTTTTCGAATCATCTAGAGCAACAGGGCCAACGCAGCTCCACCGACCAAGGCAGCCGCACCAGCCGCACCAGTCTTCAATGGTGCACTAGCCAGACCAGTGTAGGTGGCAGTGGCTACAGTGCTGCTAGCTGTTGCCGTGCTAGTGCCCTCATTGAGTGGCCATGCGGGCACACCATCGTCAGTGCCATTGACGGGCGGGTCCCAAGGAGCATCGGGGTTGAGCACATTGTCGATGAAGATAACGACACCTTCAGAGACAGCAAGGTCGACATAGTTGACGCCGGCGTTGTTGATGAACCATTCTCCTTCGGCGGTAGATGAGACTGTCAATTCCTTGCCCGAGAGCGTGGTCAATTGCGTGTTGTTCTCGAAGTCGTCAAAGTGCCAGACTTTGCCGGCCACCACATGGTATTTGAGCACTTCAGCCAGTTTCTCGTTGCTCAGCTCTGAGAGAGCGTGGTCGACGGCATCGAAACCCTCATTGATAGGAATGAAATAGGTCGCATCGTGCAGCTGATCAATTTCTTCCGTCAGACCAGTCTTGTTCAGGGCGGCGACATAGGAGCTGCCGTTAAAGTCGCCCGAGGTCACAGTGACGGAGAGAGTTGGGGGGATGGTCAGCACGCCGTTGATGACATAGATCCATCCTTGAGCGAAAGGGATTGGCGTCGCAGCGCCCTCGGGGTCGTGGTCCAAACCGCTATAGAAGCCAACGACATCCTCGTCATCATCGTAGTAGAAAGCGACGTTCTGCCCGCCCGTCACACTGGTATAGTCGTGCGAAGTCAACAGTGTGTGGACGACCTGGTAGTCTGTGATGTTGTCGTACCCCCCATCAATCACATGGTAGAGCAATAGATTCAGGAGGTAGTCCTCGCCAGCGCTCTCGCCAGCGCTCTCAAGTGCCTGTCCCTCGGGAGTTTTCAGGAACTCGGCAATGGCGGTGTCGTTTGGCGCGAGAAAGGTAATGTTGGTCTTTCCAGCAATAGCCTCGAGGAATCCAGGGACCTCTGCCACGACTTCACTGATGGTGGCGGTTCCTTCGGTGGAGTTGAGGACTGTGACCAGATCTGCGGGGGTCTGGGCCAGGACAGTAGTAGCAGCAGCAGCCAGAGCTGCAAGGACAAGACTTTTGGGCGCCATCGAGATGGATGAAGAATACTATGACCAAACAAGTGGGTTATGGAAACGAGAGACAGTTGAGGGATGGGAAGAGAGAAAAGCGACATGCACGAGGGGGAGCAGACAAGAAGTATATGTGCCTTTTTGT
The DNA here is from genome assembly GCF_001642475.1 of Fonsecaea monophora. Taxonomy (NCBI): domain Eukaryota; kingdom Fungi; phylum Ascomycota; class Eurotiomycetes; order Chaetothyriales; family Herpotrichiellaceae; genus Fonsecaea; species Fonsecaea monophora. The sequence continues at coordinate 82,402 of NW_019174006.1, forward strand.
CTTCCCAACAGCTCACTCCATCAACCCTCGGGAAACCAAGTTTCCTCTGGGAAGCTCCAGGTGTATTCCTGACCGCTCCATTGCGCGATCGGTTTGACTAATGCAAACATGAAGGCGTGCTGAAAGTCGAGCACAAGGGACTGTCAAGGTCCAAGAACAAAGATGGATGAAGCCTTACCGTACAAGTCTAGCCACAAGCATTTTCCAGAGTCATAGCTTGGGAGAAGAAGCTGTTAGTCGGAAGTATCGAGGTGAATAGAGTACGAAGCAGAGATTTTTTTCTCTCTTGTCTCTTCGCTTCCCGAAGTCCGCCTGTGTGTATCCTCCCAGCCGACATGATGGCGGCCTACCCGGATAGGCACCATTCGGTCGTTCCAACTTGCCCAGTCCAGCCAGCCTGACATTCACACACAAGAGTCAACGTAGGAGGCTTGCAGGAAAACAAGTTTGTTCAAGCCTATTCTGGCATCGCCCATGGCGACATAAGCTTAGGATCGTCAAGCTCTCCAGCGCCGACACCGGCGGGATCAGATGATGTTGCTGCTGAGGGCCACAGAAGCACGACGACGAGGGTGGTGATGTGAAGAAAAAAACGCAAAAGGACCCATATGGCGTCTTGGGCGACCAATCTTATCAGATAATTATTATCAGATAAGATGAAAAATTCCCGCCGATGTGGAGTGCATAGAGGGGCAGACGAGGAAGTGGGAGAAGCAGAAAGAGGCCTGATCCCAGCTTTTGCCAGCTTCGTACAGTTTCTGTTTCTAGACAAGCTTGACAAGCTTGACAAGGTCCCAGCTGCTACCAGCTAGCTGGTGGCAGAGAGTATTATTGGAGCAGGAAAACATTCCCGCCAGCCAAGATCTGCACCGACCATCGCCCACAATGGTTAAAGGGACGAAATCTGTTCAAAAAAACTGTACTTGCAGTGACTTGTTGCATGTGCCGGATTTGACCGATTGACCCGACAGCATGATCAACGATGCGTCTAGGCCCCCGCACAGTTTCTCAGTCATGAAAAGACACTCACCTCGTCTAAACCCATTTGGTCTCTTGTCCCACAACTCACGTCTCCATCGATCAACGGCCCTGTTTCGGAGAGAAAAAGGCAAGGTCAGACAGAGCTCACCGTGCCTAAGCGAAACGCCACTTGTCCAACCACCGTTTTTTCACAAAGGCAGTGGGAATGCTACACATGGACCACATGGGCCCTCGGAGCCCACAGCAGGAGGATACTCACGGGGAGAGTGGATAGTGTCGTAGCAACGTGGCTGGGAAGGGGGAGGAATTGAGTAGCTACTGGCACATGGCTCATGTGTAGAGCTTAGACCAGTGGTTCAGGGGCACCTCAGCCTCGTGGCAACCCCCCACCCGATCTACTCGGACCACTGGTTCGAACTTCGACTCAGTATAATGAGAGACTCCTTTGTCCCCGTGATGAGGGAGGAATTTGAGTGGGATTTGGTCTGATATGGTTGGTCCTTGCTTCAAAGTAGCATATAGCAGTTGAGAGCTCCAGGCACGTGGAAAGTGTAGGGATGAGTTTTAACCCATCACGCCCAACCACCTCTTCCGAATGTGGCTTCTCTAGTTCTGAACCGCTCTTCTTGTATCGGAAGGAAGCTCTATACTGGAAGTGGCCGGAAACTCACGGCAGAGTCACTGAACCCCATGGTGTTGCAGGTGACGAGTGTCTCGGAACCAATATTCCATCCACCTGCTACAGTATCGCAAACACCAGGCCGATTGTCTCACAAGTTGACCGGGACGGCCTGTCCTCTGATGGAGCCGTGATTTTTCAGCTCACGCAAGCTCATGCTCCTTCTTTAAGTAGTGCCTCCTCTATTCATGAAACTCCAGAACGAGCCCTCGCCAAAGTCACCACGAAATTGCTGCGCCACCTCACTCGCAACGCCGCTGTCAGCGAATCCAGTTCCAAGCCCGCCGTCAAAATTATCTTCCGACATTGAAAACGGCTGCACAATGGCCAGGTCATTATACGTCAGATCCGCGACTGGTCGAAAGGGGGTCCCATCGAACGCATAACTGGAGCTGGCTGGTGGGGCTGATGTCTGCGTTTGCTGAAGGGGCGTACTCCAGTCAGACATATCGCCAAAGGATGAATTGCCGCAGAATAAAGCAGGTTGTTGTGGTTGTTGTTGTTGTTGTTGCTGCTGCTGTCCTGCCACAGGATAAAGTGAAATGCCAGGATGCGAGCCGGGCGTTACAAATAGTTCCGATGAGTGAGCGTCTGATCTCGGACTGCTAGACTTTGAAGTCGGCAACGGCGATGGTTGGTTCTTCTCCGCTCGCAGGAGGAGATTCTGAATGACATCGGCACCCTGGCCAGCAACTTTATTTGTGTTGCGGATCGTATTCAGTCTGAAAAGCGACTCCCGTATGCATCTGAATGCTTCTGGGACCAACTGTGCATTTTCGTGCGGAAAGGCAATCAAGACAGCCAACACCGAGACGCATGGCTCCACGCTCAGATAGGCGAGTGTGAACATTTTGTAGTGATGGAGAGATAGAGAGTCGAAAAATCGCTGCTGGGCATCCAACATGTGGATGGCGGCTTTCAAGATCTCGGTGCGGCTCTTGGAGATTGAAAAGATATACGGCCGGTGAAGCAGGAGGATGAAGAGCCAAATGGTCGCACAGAAGAATTCCCGTTGTGATGCCAGCATCGGGAACTCTCCATCAAAGGACCTGTCTGGGTTTTCGAATCGGTAAATGGCGGGGATGCTGGCGATATACTCCAGGGCTCCTTGGTGTAGACGTTCCACCTTGCCATAATCTCGCGGATACGGCCCTTCCAGCTCCAATTCCCGGATCTGTGGGAGGTGCTTATGTATATGGTACTCGAGCAATCGCACTGTAAATGTATTCGGTTTCTCGTAGTCACTTCTTTGGAACGGGGCTGAGGAATTGCGGTTTCTTGGGATGTCGCAGTCGGTGGGTGGAACAATGGTATAGTCATTGGTCTTGAAATTGAGTGGCTTGCCCAAAACCATACCCATTTGACTGCAGTTTGCCGTTAGTCACACATTTACTGGGCATCAGCGTATGCTGTCAGCCAACTCACCTGTCCCAGAGGTAAAGGTTCACCATCAGACGACGCCGTAGCACCATGTTCCACAGCTCCTCACATGCACTCTCTGCATCACTGGCGTATAGTTTGCCGTCGTCGCGGTGGAGACCTATCTCTTGCGCATTCATGGTCGCTTGCGCGACGACATGCCATGATTCGACAATCATTCCCCGATTCTTGAGCCATGCCGTGCGCAGAAGCTGTGCTGCTATATAATCCAAGTTGATGACATCTTTTGGAAGCAGGCCCAAAAGCCGCATTGCAGGATCGTCTGACGGTCCATCTCCTTCCACAGCAATCCCTTTGATACAGAAGGTGTGGAGGTTCTCAGAGTGGCCAGCCGGGAGGAACTGTAAGGCGCACACCAGGACCTGAAAGAGGAGAGCTGAAAACACCAGCCTTTCCGAGGGAAATGTGCCTTCTGCCTGATAAAGGGGCGAGGTGTGATGATGGTAGTAATCCTCCAGTTTGGTCGTGAAATGGTTTCTATCTAGGATGGTATACTGCCAGTTTACCTCGTCGAAGAAGACATTGACCAGGTCTCTCACACAAGCTGAACATGGCAGGAGCTTCAGCACAGACTTGTAGATCTCGTAGGCCGCCTGGCACAGCGTCACATTTTTCTGCTTCTGCGACGGTCGAGGACTGCTGCCCAGCTCTAGGTCCTCTAGTTTCTTGACAATGCCCAGCGAGTTATGCACGTTGACGTTGGAATAGCCGAAACATGCAAGATCAGGGCTCCATGTCTCTTCCTTCGTAGAGTGATATTCTTGCACAACGAAACCAGGCGCCTTGGAAAATGCTTCGACATACGGTTCCTCGGCGGCTTTTTGAGAGCGACTGGTCATGAATCAACAACCGAGGAAACCACAGAAGGAAAACGACTCACCCCGGAATTGCATCTCCATAGAAACAACTATCTTGCTTTCCTCGGAGCACGCAGGTCATGCAAGGCGTTTCCCTATTGCACTATTCGCTCTGGTCAGTCCCCACGAGCGACTGATATGTACTAGGAGGGTCCTTCAAACCAACCTTCTGTTTGCTGTGGCGACAGTTGGTGCAACTAAAGGTGATGCGCATCCGTTTCTTTCGTATTTGGTCGCCCGAAAGGCCTGCGGCATGGCGTCGGGTCTCCATGGGCAATGACAGGTTCGCCGTCGACAGTACATGCAATGGTGTCACTGTGGAAAGAGGTTTCTAGAAATCCGAGTCCTGCGGAGTATCGACTTTACATAAAGCCGTGGTGCCGTAAGCGATCGATGACTTAATATCCTGCACGGACGCCGATGATATGGAGCATTGCGGGCGAGACTGGGCCATGTCACCATTACTCAGCACCTGCAGAACGCAGGGGAGAGAGATTCAGGGTGCCAGGCACCCAGGAGAGATTCTGTACCGTCGGATAGCTGAGTATTTCGCCTTTGCCAGTCGGATTGCACGTTGCCCGAATCACACCTGGATTTGCCGCCTGCTTCACCGGATTTGGGGCGGGATGGCGTGAAGAACAGGGAAGAATGATTCCCCTAGATTGGCCAGCTCCGCCTAGTCGACGAATCCACGAATCCACGGGCCGAAGAAAATAATCCTCGCCTGCTACAGTGGCAGTTCGGTTGGACTGGCTCCGCTCATCCGCACTGACGCTTCCGCATATACAAAGTCGACAGAGCCACTAAGGGCCCTGGGGCCTACGCTACTCGACTTGCAGCAGCCACCAGCGACCGTCGTCCTAGGGAAGAGAATAACAATGGGTGAGACGGGGAAATTCTCTCACCAGCAGAGGCAAATGCTACCCCAAGAGATCGGCGTCGTGAGCATCTCACGTTACGAGGAATTGACACAATGAATGTGTTCAGCCTCGCCACGGAATTCGACCAAGTCAATCCCGCCGGCTGGAGTGAGCGTGCCTATCCGACAACGAATCGGCTCAAAACAGGTGATCCTTCTGAGATGTCTGGCCGACAGACCATCCTCCTCTCCTCGCCATCGCAGTTCCAGTTGTCCAAAGTGGCCAGCGACACTGATGTTTGGAGTGGAGGATCTACAGCCTATCTCCCGTCAGGATATCTCCGCGGTTGAATGGGTGCCTCTGCTGAACGTGGGAGTCGGCGGCGCAAAGACACAGGAGAGAAATCAGGCGTTGACAACAATCCTGCCGCGAGGCAGGAGGATAAACACAAGGATAGATCCTAGCCTGTCGCAACATGCCAGCTTTCTTGCACTAGCCCATCCCTTGATGACCATGGAGCACGCTTGATCAGCGTTCACCTAAGCCTGCACGGGTTGGCCATGTCGACATCATCTGCGTGTTCCGTGGTTCCAACGAGATGCCATACACCGTCAAGGCATATGCAACGTGTGAAGCGATGGGTATGACTAAGATGTGAGTATTTATGGTCGCATCTTGAGCTGGCGCTGTATTCTTGCCCATCTTGGGCTCTTCAGCTTTAGCAGCTCCGCTTGAGTGGGTATGTATGGGCTGATCTCTGCTGCATCCACCGCAAATTTGTCAAAGTCTGGTCCGGCGCAATTGGAATATCGCCAGCACATGTTGCCAAAGCGCAGACTCGCTTCTGATAGTCGTTCCAGGCTGACTGTACAAGCTCGGTAGTTGAGGTGGGGAACGGGTTCGAGACATCGTGGTGCCTGTCAGATGTGTATCTGGAGTACAATGGTCCAGTCGACAGGTAGGCAGTCTGACGTGTTAAGGGGAGAACAAGCATGCCCATCCAATCGCGAAAAGGATGTAGAGGCTCCGCAAAGTTTCCGGAGTGGTGGCTGGAGGAGGAGGAGTCTTTCATTATCGCTTGCGCCAACGGTGTCTCCGCTGGAATGCTTTCAGTTTCGCAAAGGTTATGCCTATTACTTGACAGGTTAGGTAAACATGGCTTCCAATAAGGTGAGCGGGACAGGGTTCGAACTCAGGATCCAAGGATTCTTGAACGCGGGACAAGCCTGCCGAAGGGAAGAAAGCATCATTGTCACCATCTTGTGAGAGAATACCACAGATTTTCACCCGGCAACAAAGCATCTCCCCCAGTGCAAAGTCTTCGGAGCAATTGATCAGTCGAGGTGGCAAGCAGTCTCAATAAATGTTCAAATGTTGCTCATGTTATGGGGTGAAGGCCCGCCACCTACCTCTCGTGAAGCCCGACGACTCTGTTGTTGCTGTTGACGCTAGGACCTAGGCTAGGAGTTAAGCAATACCACCATCGGCCCCAAGGAGAGCAGAGAGTAGGACAACTGCGGATCAGCAGTTTCGATCAATGGCAATGGCCACAACTCTCTGTTAAACGAGACCCACCAATGCTTGAGGCGACCCTGATGGCTCCTAGGGTCGGAGGCACAGACAAGATGCACTCGCTGTGATGCGGAAAGGAGGAGTCACGGAGCGGGTAGTGCTGGGAAGGTACACAGGGTTACAAGGTTATGGGTCTGTGTCCACCCTGCTTGTGTCAAAGTCGAGAGAGACGATAACAGCTGGTGTGCTCGGTAGACTCTTGCGTAGGGGGTTGCTTCGAGAAGTGGTGCCAGCTCATCCCTGTATTTGCACCCAGGCCTGAAAGCATTTGAGGAGCCTTTCTTACCTGCCCAGTCGCTTTTTTTCTCACGGTAAAGGGAACTCCATGGGATCAGGCGCCTGGGAACTGATCCAAAACCCTTGAAACCATAGAGGTCAACGGAAGAATCGTGCATTCATGCATCCGGCAGTTGGTTTCCTGACAGGTGGTTGGTGGCGCAAGCAACTAAGGAGGGCGGTGGCTACCCTTTCCCGAGGCCATTGATTTGGATGAGAGTGGTCAAAACTGTCTCCTTCAGATGACTCCAAGGCAGGGGTTCCATCTTCTGTCGTCATTTATTTGTTCAGCGAAAAGCTCCCTTCAAGACCCTCTTGTCTTCTGAGTGCGTTCCCTCGACAAGGCCATTATGCTTTAGCCCTAGCCTGTCTCTCATTGTGCGTTGTCTCTGAGCAGTCCTGTTAAGCCGACTTGAGGTTTCGTTCGCGTCCACTTGAATGACCAACACACCCTGGCCTACATCAAACTTTTTGAGGCTTATGCAATATCCGCAGGATAGGTATGCTGTTAGAAGCAGCGTCAAACATCTGCATTCGCCAGAAAAGCGTCCACTCAGCTCCAGCACGGCGAAAAACAGAGCCACAATCTCGGATCAAGACTGGCAGTCCGTGCCTAGCGCGAGCGTGCGAGGAGCAACGAACGACGTTGGGGTCTTTGGTGCAGTTGACGTGTCCCGGTTAAATTTTGTACGCATCGACGTACGTATCCCATGGCATAATGTCCCGCGGTTCGCGGTCTCGACGACGGACAGGGCCTTGAGGTTCAAGCCGCCTTTGGAGCAAGAACAAATCGGATCATTGCGTGGTGAGGTTGTGAATGAAGCTCGTGGATCTGTGCCATGATTGTCGCCAGTTTTAGATTCGTCGTGCTTACCTAAACCGCAGTCGGATTTGCAGGGCTGCTGGACTCGGTGCACGCGTACCAGGATCCTTTGAAGCACCCGAGTCATTCCGACAAGCCGCATTCCGACAAGGCTGCGCTGATAGCATCCTAATACGATGGTGAGTGAGGAAAGTCCATCCCAAGAGCGAATCATCTCACGGTTGAACGATTCGCGAATTGGCCTTTTCCGCCGGAATCCAGGTCACTCGCCACTCCGGCAGCCACCATGTCACCATCGACAGATGCAGTATCACCACCATTACGACCGCCGCATCTTGTCTCCCGCTAGGCTGTAGAAGACGCGGTCTAATATGCATGTTGTAGCCAGCACCGAACCTGGGTAGCAGAAGGCAGGTGGTGAAGAGGCGAAACAAAGACAAACAGACCAAAATCACCTATTCGCTCAAGCAGGAAATCTGGACTGCGCCAATGGCAAAGAACAACCTCACCAGAAACCTCTCAACCCATTAAATCTGTATCTAGACATTTTGTGATCGAGATTTTTGCCACCTCCACATTCCAGTCTTCATCCGTCAGAATCTAGACTATTGATGACACGAAAATCCGAACCCGTCTAGCCCTCTTTACGCGCCCCGTCAAACACCTTGGCCTTGAATACTACGTGTCAAATACGACCTACATACTTGACCATCCATGACTTCGCACATCGCAAATTACCTATATCTGGACGGCACAATTGTGCAAGAGGAGGTCATTGGAGTGGGCGGTGCGGGCATTGTCGTCAATCGAGAAGGATACGCCCTCAAAATCCCTCGGATATCCAAGGTGTTTGAAATCGACGGAGTGCCAGTTAACGATAGAATATTGAACGCTGATGCAGGCGACTCCTACGACGAGCTCGCCGTTGCCATCAAGTCTTTTCGGCATGAAAAGGCTATATACAAGAGGCTGGGCGACCATCCTGGGATCATACCCTGTTATAACGTCGACTCGGAAGATCCCTCGATCCAGATGCCCTTGATGGTTGGCGACCTTCGCAAGTATTTGGTCCATTTCCGGCCGACAAGGGCGCGTCAGCTCTCCTGGTTACTTCAATTAGCGTGTGTCATGGCCTATACACATTCTAAACGTATTCTCATATGTGACTTCCGGCTGGATAATATCGTTTATGACGATATGATGGTATCAGGCTTATTGACTTCTCCGAATCCTCGTTGATGGATCCCGACTGGGACTTGGACGGCTGCGATAGATACGGCTATTCTATTCTGACCGACATTGGACAATTTGGGGCAGTGATGTTTGAGATCATAACTGGCCAACATTGTCGTTTTGATATTTATCAGGATTGGACCGGGCCAGGAGATGCGACAACCTGGCCTCGAGGGGAAACACTTCCGTCGACAAGCGAGGTGTGGCTAGGATCTATTATCGAACAATGCTGGACCAAAGGATTTGTGTCTGCTCAGGATCTTGAGAGAGAACTTAAAGAGGTGAACGTCTGCTGAATCGCGGTAAATATGACCTTTCGCCACGATTCAATTCCTCGCCATTACCATGTTTCCACATCACTGCACCGGGATCGGTAATGAGCGATGTTTAACTGCTGGGTTGGACATCCTTGAAGAGTTCTCGCAACGTCAGGATCCGGCTTTGACCCTGACAAAATACGCAGTCCTACTTGAACGAAACCGATCTTTCGGCGAGAGGCTCTCTTGGGCTCGGCTCATCCATCATCGTGTCTTCTGGAAGACATATCCAATTTCCGAATGATACAAAAATACAGTACATATCATAAAGCAGGGAACATGGGACAGCGCAAATTCAAACTGACAGAGTATGGGCGACAATAATCTGCCAGAAAATCCAGATGAAGTGCGGCCATGGAAATTGCCAAACTCGAAGTCAGCAGGAGATCATGCTGTTGTCATCGTACCTTCGGCAGCAATGTCCTCGGTGCTGGTCTGGTAGGCATTCCATTGGCTTGGACCTGTGTACCTCGTCCTTGCCATTCTTAGTTGAGGTCTTGGGTAATACAAGGAGTTGGCAAGAGGCTGATGGAGTTGAAGGGTCGATCAAGACAGTGGACTATATGATCGTCTTCGGTGCCTCTGTATTAAGACCTTGTGCAACAAGCACTCAAAATAGGTTTCAGCCAGGTGGCATGTCAGATTTCCGTCATCAGCACAACATTGATTGGGAAATAGTATACGCTTCCTTTGAAGACACGACAGTCTGCTGCACAACAGATTGTCCATGTACCGATCAGATCGCGGACCCCCAAGACTGTGGAAAGCAGCCTGTCTAATCGATGTAGACTGATTAACGTTATACCGACGATTCCTCTTCAAGCTTTTGCTTCTTAGAGTCTTAACACCGTGGAAACAGAACTAACATTGGAAAATACCATGTACCGCCACAAGAAAGGAGTGGACGAACCACACTGCAGGTTGATGCAGTGACGGGATTCCAGAATCGACCGAAACTTGCATGACACAGACGACATCAGTCTTTCTCCCGCTCTCTTGTGAATAAGGGATTCTTCCTCCCTGGCTGCATATCGGCCCGTGTGACACACCTCGATGAGGCTGAGATGCTGGTATGGCAGTGCAGCGAAGTCCAGTCAGGGTTACTCGGAGCTGCAGGGTTTCGCTGAACACCATAGCATCGACATGAATTTAGGCCATCTGCGTGAAGCGACAATATCCCGACTTGGGATATCTGGGACGTTGGTCAAGGTTTGGAACGTCCAAACGAGTGTTCGAAACTCTGTTTCAGAGCGACCAGCTGGCAGTTGAGCTCATTGACGACATGCACAATTATATTTAAGATCCACCTCTCAGTTTGCTGTTTTCTTTGTGTAGAGTACAGCCGGGACACTCCCAAGCACCACCTTCTGGAGTTTTAGATGTAATAAGAGTTCTCGTAGAGGTAATAGACTCGCAAAAAAGTGTCTGGCCCTATCATGTGTAGAAACAGCCCTTCTTCTTATGTCCGTCGATGTACCCAACCTTGGGCTCCAGGTAGCTTCTGCAGGCCGTCAGAAACAATCGGATCCCGGTCCCATCAGCGGAGTGTGGCAGTTCTGGCACACTACTATTTTCGGAATAGTTTGGGTTGGTTGTTTCTTGGATTGTCCGTCATCTCCACCCTTTTGACAGTTGAAGTTTTGAGGTCAAGACACGTCCACTAAACATGCTTCAGTCAACCAGAAGTTTCCCCCAAGTCCGAGGAACGTGAACAACAAACCCATTCCTACCAACCATGCTTCAAGGAAACCACCTTGTACGTCAATAGTGAAAGACAATACCATTGGTCAACAGGTACGAGGTGCTGTACGAGTACTCCGCACTCCGTACTTGTCGAGCAATCTTGATCCAACGGAAGGAAAAATACCTCCTAAGGGGTAGAAATCTATTTAAAGTGGACTGCTTCTGTACGTGATAGCGCAGGGAATGGACTTTAGAGTGGCTAAGTGAGCTAAACTCTTCCTAGAACAAATCAATTTTCCACAGGCAACACTGGTCAGTCTTGGCACCGGTGTTAGCGCCGATGCTAATTTCCATCACTGTCACTTTTCCCATAGCCGCACCACCACCACCTGCTGCACCGTCTGCACCAAGCAAGGCTTTTTCCATCACATGTTGTTGTCATTCCTCTACCCTTGCTGCCAGGCTATTGATGTCTTTTTTTTGACATAACATGGACTCCCTACTCGTACACGAGGCCGAGTGGATAGGGGGAGCCCTTGTCCGAAACAATTGTTGACCAGCCAGCTGTCCTCCGAGAAACCAGAATCCACCAACCGCATGACCGACACCACCACACCCTTCTTTGAATTCTCACCGTCAAATGTCTGACTTGTTCCCACCAGCGGGAAAAAAAGAGAAAGAGGCACAGTCACAAGTGAACAAGCAAGATGCAAAGGCATGTCTCAGTCTGGTGGCGGCCAATGCCACATGAGGGGCTAGCCACTGAAAGAGAGATCCGTCGCTCCGTCTAACGAGATGATCGGGGGTCAATGCTTGTCTTTTCCCCACAACCTCCGGACTCCTGAAATGTATCCGACTGGACCAATCCTCCGGCCCGTGTCGCTTTGGAGCCGCCACGCCACGGGGGTTCAGGCCTCGATCCAGTCAAGTCGAACCAGTTTGAACCAAACCCCAGTCCAAAACTTATCCTATCCACTCTGACAAGCCCATTGTTTTCCCAATTGCTGTCAAGGGTCGTTGAGGGTTACCGCGTGCATGTCAGGCATTGGTGCTGGGTAGGCTAGCTAGCTAGCGGCCGAGCTACTATTACTTTCCATTCGTATTTATCTTTTACTCCTTTCCCCCAGGAACGCCAGTCCCCTTTTTTTTCGTCCCCGTTGCTTTGTTTCTCGTGGTGTCTATATACAGCGGTAATAGGCTTGTCATTGTGTGTTGTTGTCTCCGTTACATACATTCGTTATTTGCTTCTCCTGCTCAGTTTCGAGTCTTTCGTTGATCAGCATTTTTGGCACCATATCTCAACCTTTGCTTCCTCGACACCTATCAATCATGCAGTTGACAACTCTTCTGTTGGCATCTATTGCCTCCCTGGCAGCTGCTCAGACAGCCACCAGCTCGGCAACCACCTCGACCTCGACCTCGACCTGTGCCGCCCAAAAGTGAGACCACTGGACGCCCCATTACCCTTCAAGCAACCAAGAACTTTGCTAACAAAATGTGAACAGCATTCTCGATGCCTGCCTCGCTACCATCCAGGGACAGGTGAACTCGTGCCAGAGCACCGACTACGGCTGCCTGTGTACTCAGTACGGCAACCTGCTGACCTGCTACAACAACTGCCCCAACGACTCGGGCGTCACGACGGTCCAACAGCAGCGTGACCAATACTGTGTGGCCGCATCCGCCTACCCGTCCACCAGCAGCACACCCGTGTCCGCGGCCCCCAGCACCACCGCACCCGCCACTACTGCCTCCGGCAGTGCCTCATCAACCGACTTCTCGTTTGGCGACGGCACTTCCACAACCGCCAGCGCCAGCGCCAGTGCCACCGACGGCTCCTCGTCCGACAACGCCGCACCAACCCTGGAGCTGGGCCGTGGCATCGTGGCCCTTGCTCTCGCTGGATTGGGTCTTGTCCTGTAAATTTGACAAAAGGAACTTAAAAGAGCCCCAGGGACAACTGGTTGATAATTCCTTCCTTGCTGTGTTATGTTTCTCTGCAAGCATTGCGTTCTGGGACAAATGGTGGTGGGAAAAATCAAAAAGAAACGGGACAAATGTTTGTTGCTCTTCCAACCCGCGGCGTAGATGATCTCTTTTCTTGGGGGAGTCAACACCGGCCCTTGTGGAAGGAAAATCAAATAGTTAATCAATTTATAATCTCTCCCCAGCCTTGGGCCCTCAGTCGCGGTCTCCTTTTGAGGGGACATTGATATCAATCATCTTTTGCGTTGTGATCGTCGTTTCGGTGCCCGGGTTTCCTCTTTGTTGTCTTCGTCCTTTGTTAGAGCTGTCCGTTTCCTGCCTTTCTGAGCCGGTGTTGGCTGTTGTGGCTGTGGCTGTTGAGGGCTATTGTCCTTCGCATCGTTATCACCATCTTCGCCCTCGCCTTCACCCTCACCCTCACCACGAACCCCTGCCTCATCGAACCCCGGATGCTTGTCAAACGCGTCGAGCAAGCCCTTCCGCTCCACCCCCTCTAACAGATCCACATGACCCAGGACATAAGCGACCTGTTCCAACTCGCGGGCAGTGACGTTCAACCTCTCCAGCACCGGCCCCGCGGCCTCGAGCAGCGCCGTGTACTCCTTGAGCGAGTACTTGAGCTTCTTGTCCGCAGTGGGGAAGAACCACAGGTACATCTCGTCCTGGAAGAAGGGGACGTGGACCGGGTCGAAGACGTTGAGGATCAAGGTCCCCGTGGCGGGGCCGATGCCGGTCAGTTTGCAGACGGCGTCGAGGGCGTCGGTTATGACGGCGGTGGATGGACGGGACGGTTGGGGGGAGGCGCCTGAAGTTGATTTTGAGGTTGATGAGGACGAGAGTTTGGCAAAGGCCAGACACGTCTGGGCTTGAACCGCCGAGGCGTCGTTCTTGCGCACCATGGCTGGGAGAAAGGGCCGCGAGTGGCCGTGGGTTCTGAACAAACGGGGAAAAGGGGTCAGCTTTCTTTCTGCGCAGTGACAAATGGGTCATGGGCGTGGCCCAGGAAAGCAGAGAGAATGGTGAATAGCAGCTCCTTAAAAGCAAAAGCAGACAGCTAGTCTTTTGGAGTATGGCATGTCATGCCATATCGTTCCATCATGACCCCGGCCGGGATCGACAATGAACCACGCATCCGTCCCACTCCCGTGGTAGAAACAAATCCTGCGAACAGAGACCAGGCGTAGCGTAGGAAATGAAATAGAATCGACTTGACTTGACTTGACTTGACAAGGAACAGACTCACATCTTCCACTGCACCAACCTCTCAACATCATCTTTCGTCAGCCCTCCGCCGCCGCCGCCGCCACCTTGCGTACCGGAAGATCCATTCTTCTTCGTCTTCACCTGCTTCGTCTTACTCTTGTCCTTCTTGGACGCTGACGCAACTTCACCATCAACATCAGCACCGCTAGAGACGGGCTCGGCCGCAGCAGCAGCAGCAACAGCGGCGGGCAGCTCGTCGAACCTCCAGCGATCGCGCTTCAACGCCTCAGTGACTTTCTTGTTGTCGTTCTTCAACTTGGATCTGTACACGTTCTCGACCAGTGAGGGGTATAGCCTGAGCGCCTCACGGAATGCGGCGAGAGGAATTGCCGAAGGTGTTGGAAGCTTTTGTGACATTGTTATTGTTGTTGGATAATCTTATCGTCGCCTGAATCCAGGCGGTTGGTTGTACGAGGTGTATGATGGTGGTAAAAGGTCGGTTTGTCGATATGTTGACTTGATTGCCTACTCGCTAGGTATTGAGAGCACAGCGAGATCACTCGATTTTGATGCTTGGGAGTTCGTCGGCGCTGGCGTCCTTGTCATGTGGTGCCGTGTCGTGTCGTGTTATAGGCTCATGTCATGGACTCATGTCATGGTTGATCTGATGAGCGTGGCGAAGAAACGCGTTGGGAGCGTGTAACGTCCAATCTATTATTTGGAGTCGGATGCTAATGCACAACCATCTACCTCGACACGTGGTAATTATATTTCGGTGACTTCTGTCAATCAGCGTTCCTGGATCCTTTGGAAAACACATTTCTGGCTCGTAATGACGAGCTGCTTGACAGGATCACGGGACATCATTTCGGTTACTCTTCTACTGTATCGACTCAGAGCTTCAACATTGACCCATCTGGATCCCACCAGTTCCTGAATGCTGTCTTGATCTGCACCGATCTAATCTGACCTCAATTTTGTGTTCCGGACGCTGAAAGAAACCGTCCATTCCCATTGCATCCATGCACTGATCTCCCGAGACCGCCACTCTAGATGTAACTTGGAGCGACAGCATTGAAATAGAGCGTGCTCCCAGCCTTGAACAGCAACATACTGATACAATTTCCTTCTCAACCTGCAGGATCTCATCAAAATTCCTCGGTGAACTAGGCCTTGGCTCTTTTGACTTCCTCCTTGGGCTGAATCCTCGCCATCATCTCCTCTCTCTGCATCAAATGTCCCACCCTCTCCAAAAGCTGCAATAGCCCTTTCATGCTGTTGCCCCATTCGTCCAACACCTCATCCGGTCCGCGTTTGACTTCGAAGCTCACCACTCGGGCAGGCCGGTCGATGCGCGCATACACCGTCTTCTTCGTCACTAGGTCCGATATGTATTTCTCGGTCTCATCATCCGAGAGATCCAAGAGCTCCGTCAAACGCGGGAACGTGATGCGTGTGTAATACTTGGCAATGACGCGAACATTGTGCTCAATCACCCGATGCCTCAGTGCTTCGTATCGCGTATGGGCCTGCGGATCACTCGCGTCCGGGGTTTTGGAAAAGATGTCTGTTGAGCAAAGGTGTTCACCATACTGCTGCTCGACCATGGGCCATCGCATGAGTTCCGGAATGGTGAACTGTTTCAACAGGGCTGCGTCTTTGGGGATTTCAGAATTGCGACTGTCTTGATAGATGCGGTGTAGAAGATCGGACTGTTCATTATCATACGGGGCGAGCAAGACAAAGTAGATGACTCTTTGGAGAACGGCATGGAGCTGTTCAGGATTGTTCTCGACGGACTCCGTATCCAAAACTTGTCGGTAATGTTTGCATACTTCGAGGTATTTGTCTTCGTGTTTCGCCAGTGTAATCTGTTGTTCGTAATATCGCAGTTTGAGATCCGTCACGTCGTCTTCTGGCTCCTGTTCAGACTGCTCCTCAGACTTCTTCTTTGCTTCTTTCTCCTTCCTCTCCTTTTCCAACTGCTCAGGTGTCTTCTTCGGCTTTCGGGCAAAATATCTTGTGCTGATTTTTCTGCTTAGAATACCGGCTTGCGTCCAGTCGTTGTTCTGTATACACAGTGCCACCTGTTCTAGGATGAATTCTGTCTTTTCTCTTCTCGTCATCGAGCCGAAAGTCTCCACTTGGAGTTCGCAGAGGATATCACATGCTGACTTGATGTCGCCTTGCTCTTTCTTGATGTTGGAAAGTATTCGGGTGATTCTGGCACGTTCGACCTCGACGAAGATCTATTGCCCATGTCAGTCTGATGGCACATCGATACAATGGAATCACTTTGCGCACCTTGCCCTCGGTCACGGTCCGGAGCGCCTCAATGACACTGAGCTTTGTATCAAGATTCGGTGTGTCGTCAAGGAAGCCCATGACAACCTGCACCATGTTTGTGATGGCTTGTTTGAGTTGGCCATGTTTCTTCGACAGGAGGAGGACTTGCTCGTTCATCAAGCTCCAATCCCCGGCCTCTTTGCATAGCGTAACAATGGTAACGAGACACCGGGAGGTTGTCGCGAGATCTGAGGACTGCGGCAATAGTTAGCAAAGGGCAGGGCAAGGAATCTCCGGTCATCAATCACGTACTTGTCTTGCTTGCTTCTCAAGCAGCAGAATCTTGTCAATGGCTTTGTGAAGATCTTTCTGCGCAGAACATCAGCCAGGTTATTCATGGAAGTGACCAGCATCTCTACCTTCGCTAGTGCTTCTGCTTCGGGGAGAATCTTATCCGCCTCTTTCGTAAAGTCCTTCTCCGGCTTGAAGATGGTGCCGTCTGACATGGTGGCGGATGAAGAATGGGAACGGAAGACTCGAGATGGTATTCAAATAGTGATACAAATACTAGGAAGACAGCGAGAAAGTCCCAAGAGGTCGAGGAAGCCAAAGTCAGAGATTGGTGGTTGGTTGTTTGGAGCAACCTCTGGCCGCAGGTTGACATGAGCTCAGATGCGCTCTGAGCCTTGACGCGTCCTTGGCGCCTGCCTCGCCTCTCAGCCTTGCGTTTACCGAAAATTGCCTTTTAAGCCTCTCTATTATAACTGTGGAGCAGGTAATGCATTTGACCCAAGCAAGATATTTCTAGGATACCAAAAGTGTCTATATAAGCAGGCCACATGTTCTTCAGATCCTCTAACTACCTATCACCATACAATGAACCAATTTGTTCCCATGCCCATAAATTGCATCTACACGTTGCCCAGGAAGCCCTGGCTCTCCAGCATCAACACAATTTCGTGGACAATACTCCTGACAGACTGCTTCTCGCAGTCTACGGTCAAATCTGCATTCGAGGGCTTCTCATACGGATCGTTGATACCAGTAAAGTTCTTGATCGAGTTCCTCCGAGCCCGCGCATAGACGCCACGCTTATCCGTCTTTTCACAGAACTCGAGGCTAGTGGCGACGTGGACCAAGAAGAAACTGCCATATTGCTGGATGGTGTCCCGAGCTTCCTGGCGGGCTTCCTCAAAGGGTGCAATTGGTGCTGCGATCACAGCAGCGCCAGCTTTGGTCAGTTCTGCGGCAACAAAGGCGATACGCGCGATGTTGGTGTCGCGGTCCTCTCTTGTGAAGCCCAGTTCGGAGGACAGCTCGTGACGGACGGTCTCACCCAGAAGGAGGGTAACGGGACGCCCGCCTTGTTCGTTGAAAGTGACTTGTAGGGCTCGCGCGATGGCGTCCTTGCCGGAATTTTGGTAGCCAGTCAGAAAGATGGTGAAGCCTTGTTTTGCGCGAGGAGGGTTCGACTCCCTCAATACTTTCACAACTTCCGGGTAGGAGAACCATTCTGGGATAGGAGCACCGACTCTCAAGCGTCTGCGCAACTCGGTGCCAGAGATGTCCAAGGTTTTCACCCCTTCAGGGACTTGATCCTTTGGTCGGTACTCATCTGTATCTGGTAGGTAGGTCATCATCTGGAATTCCACAACCTCAATGCCCAACTCGGCGCGATATTTCTCGACCGCATGTTGGGCGTCATATGGGCCATAGAAGTCCTTTCCTGAGCTGTTCTTGCCAGGACCTGCGTGGTCCCGGCCGATGATGAAGTGGGTAGCACCGTGGTTCTTTCGGATGATAGCGTGCCAAATGGCCTCGCGAGGGCCTCCCATTCTCATGGCAAGTCCAAGCAAGCCAAGGACGGCCATTCCGTTGGGATATCGGGGCATAAGGGCTTCATAGACACGCACTCGAGTGAAGTGGTCAATGTCACCAGGCTTCGTCAGACCCACGACAGGGTGGATGAGCACATTGGCCTGACGCGCACGGGCGGCGCGGACAGTCAGTTCACGATGCGCCCGGTGCATGGGGTTTCGAGTCTGGAAAGCCACCACACGAGTCCACCCAAGCTTCTCAAAGTGCACCCTGAGTTCCGAGGGTGTGTAACGCAGCGCCACATAGTCGTAGTGATTGAGCTTGTTCACGGCCTCGATCTTGCCACCCACGTAGAACTCTTTGGTCGATTGCATCAGGTACTTGATGGCCGGATGTTCTGGGTCTCCTCCAAAGACTTCCTGTGCCTCCTTCTTCTTGTCTGGCCTGTAGACGTCGTCCACGGTAATAATGGCAAGGTTGCGATCGTCTCGAAAATCTCGGAGGGTAATCCGAGACCCTGGCTTGATCTTGAGGCGCTCAATTATCTGGGCCCCGATATCCAGGCAGATGGGCATGCTGAAGAGAGCACCGCTCGCGAGTCTCAGGTTCTCAACGACACCATTGTAGTCCTTCTCGTTCATGAATCCCTCAAGCGGGGAGAAACCTCCGTTCATAATGAGTTCCAGATCACACAACTGTCGCTCGGTGAGAATGACCGCCGGCAATTTCTCAGCCTCAGCTTCAAGCTCGGCATGTCGAGGGGCATCTCGAGTCAGGAGATCTTTGAGAACTCCTCCGTGGGGTGGGTTGGCCATAGTGACAGTGTAGGAGGGGGTTTTGCCAGAGAAGACGTCAGAGGATTGGTTTGCTCGGCACGCAGCGTTGAGTGGGACAAACGCTGAAGAAAGGGCAATGACAACAGGGAAAGGGACAGCACAGAATAGACAGAGATCTCAGAGAGGGAAATATCCTAAAAGAAGTATTATAACCACGTCCAATGCGAGCGGCCAAGGCCAAATAGTAAGAAACCTACTCTATTCTCGTTTGTTGCAATCCCCGCCACGGCTGAGCCCGCGCACAAATTTTTACGAACCCTGAATGATGTATGGTGTGCGCGACCCCTGCCTACTGCAACCCCTATACCGAGTAAGGATCCCCCGTGATCATCTCCAATAGTAGCGGTTGGCTGCGTCCGAAGCTATGTACCATGTCTGTGTCGAAGCTTGCACCGAGTTCCGGTGCCTGGCAGTGGTGTCCGTTTGGCGTTCGACAGAATGGTCCCTTGTGGAAAAGGAGGGGGCCGAAGGGCTTGCCTCATGGGATTGTTGAGGCCAACCACTCTCTTCGGGTCTCGCTAAGGCTGCCGATCTCCGTTGCCATGTTCAACGATGGGAGCAGGGAGGGCAGATAACAGGACAGGAGGTTGACAGAAAAGGAACCAAGTACTCTATGAATTTTGTTTCTGACTGGACAAGCAAAAGACTTTTCCTTGCGGACTGCGCTTTTGCAACATGACTGCGGGCAAGAGGCGGTGTCTCCATGGGGGAGTGCTACACAACCAGCCATGCAAAAAGAGGACCTTGATGCAAAGAGGAAGCGGATGAGCAAAGGAGAAAGAATGGGCGGTCAGATAATCTGCACCTGTGATAAATCTATCGACAAGGGGGGCTTTGGGGCGTCAGGGCCTCCCAGCGTTGGACAGAGCGCCTGCCCTAATGGGGGCTGATGTCCTTCTGTTCGTCTAAATCACAAAGGCGGCGCTGCTGTTGCCAAGAAACCCCATGCCTCTTTTGAACCCTCTCGTGCTTCTGTAAAGGCGCGGGGCGGCCACCGCGGCCACCACGCTCTTTTTCCTCCCTCGATAACACTCACTAATCCATCATCCACCCCCTGATGCTGCATGCAAATGCTGATATCGTGTCGCTCATGTCTCTAATATGTGAAACCCACTAGGAAAATGCATCCATGCCATCACCGATGGCCGAAGTCCCGAACACCGACGCTATGCTGCCAAACACGAGGATCGCTTCAGACCTCGTCTCATGATTGCGCCTCGAGGCTGACCTTTTGAAGCGCTTGTTCCAGAGCTTCCCGCTCTCTCTTCTTTTCTTGTTCCATCAAGTACTGTGCATATTTGGAGCGGGGATTGTGAATACCGCACTCCGTTTTCTGTTGACCCTTCCATCGGCCTGCACGTTCGTCCTCACCTTCCTTGACAGGTTGGGTTGAGTGCCAATCCCCGACACTCTTATAACCCCGATCCAGCAAGGCATTGTATGGGACGTCATTGTCCTTGATGTACTGCTGAATCTGGTTGAAGCTCCAGTTGGCCATGGGATTGATCTTGAGCAGACCGGCCTCGTCGACTTCAATGATGTCCAAGGATCCTCTGGCGCCACCTTGGCTTCTTCTCCGGCCGGTGAGAACAGCATATGCCTGCAGCTCACGGTAAGCCCGCTGTGCAGGCTCAACCTTGACCAGATAGTCATATCTGTTGTCATCCTTCTCCCATAGCCTGTCGCCATATTTCTCCTTGAACTCTTCTGCAGTCTCAACTTCGGCTGGCTTGAACACATGGATGTTGACCAGAGGATATCTCTCCCGCACCTTGTCCACCAGCTCCAAGGTCTCAGGGAAGTGATGGAGGGTGTCGAGGAAGATGAGATCCACCATCTGCGGGCGAGGGACCTTGAGCTTGGACAGCATGTCCAGCTGGACGAGTCCTGTCAGGCCAAAGGCCGTGGTCTGGTAGAGGTTGGGAAGGGTGGTGATGGCCCATCTGAGGATCTCCTGAGGTTCGAGGAACTGAAGTTGGCGGTTGAGAAAACGAAGGTGTTGTTTGGTGAAGTACACCTCGGACAATTCACTTTCACTATTGGCACCTGAGGAATAGCCAGAGTCGGCACCGCCTAATGAGGGGCTGCTGCGGCCACTCCCACACGGGGTCTCGGCTCCTGAAGACATGTCGAGCTCACTTGAGGCAAACGGGTTGAAGAGGTAAGAGACTTGGGCGAGGGAGGACGAGAAGCGCGAGAGGAAACCCATTGAAAAGCGATCCGACTGACAACAACACGGGGGGGGATGATGAAAGTGCTGGAAGCTCACCTTTTTACAAATCAACCTGCTGCGATATCATCGTTGAGCACGCAATTCAGCAGTGGAGCGAACTAGGAGTTGAGAGCCTCGCGATCCGGTGCCAAAATTTGCAAAAACAGTCACTCATCGCTCAACTGCCTCATCCCTCGGTCGATGGCGTGATCGAGGAGGCAAAGAGCCTTCCCCATCGTCATTGGATGCCGCCCATTCTGGACGTTGAACGTCTTTTGTCATTTGCTGGCCTTCTCACCCGAGAACCGTAGGATATCGGAAGTCGGAGAAAATCTGGATTACATGCGTACCTAACTTAGAGGATAGGGTCTCCGGGTTCAGCTAGGCCCCATTTTCTATACCTCCGTGTGCGGCTAGGCAATCGGAGCGCAGCGTCCTTCGTTACAACTTACGTGACAGCTCCCCTGCGAGCACCTCATCCAAGCCAAGCCACGAGAATGCGGGAGTAACAAGACACTGCAAATTGCGAAGAGAAGGTCAACGATGTCGTGAGATTGTGACAGGGTGACGACAGCCCCCAATACGAGTAGAAGTAACGTTGAGATCTCTCGAGTCTGGACCGAACCTGTGAGAGGGTGAGAGAGCGACAGCCGGGCGCGGGGATTTGCCGAGCCCCGATGAAAGATTTTATCGTGCCTTGCGTGCTCAATCTCGCCAAGCCTCACGTGCAGGAAATGGAGAAAATGCACGTGAGCACAGCTGCTAGACTGTCTCGAGGTCACAGGATGCTTGGCTGTGTCAAACTGCGCTTTTTGCCTGCGATTGTTGCCCTTCCATCTAATTCGCTACAATCTTCCCGGAATTTTGTTTTATTCTGCTACACGAACTGGT
Organism: Fonsecaea monophora; assembly: GCF_001642475.1. Classification (NCBI taxonomy): domain Eukaryota; kingdom Fungi; phylum Ascomycota; class Eurotiomycetes; order Chaetothyriales; family Herpotrichiellaceae; genus Fonsecaea; species Fonsecaea monophora. Next base: position 104,355 of record NW_019174006.1, read on the forward strand.
GGAGGTATTTTCCCCAGTTCAATCTTTCCACTTGCAGGTAAGCTTGAGGTCGTTTTACCAGGCAACTTCAATGGTAGGGATCTTGGCGAGCCACCACTCAGAATATTCACCCAGGCTTTTCTCCATTGTCCCTCGATGCTGATCTGAGCCTCAATGGGTTGTTCCTGCATTGGCCTCGAGATGCTATGACGTCGTTTTGCATCCCGTCGATCGCACCCCTCATCCGTCCCTGTTACTCTCCAACGTCGACCTAGTGTGGCTTCAGGACACGGAGTACCTTTCGACCTTCAAAGCTGTTGCGCGACCTCTTTGCCATTTTAGAGAGTCAGCTCGTGCTCGCAATGGCGTCGCCTTCTCGATCTCACAAGCTCAGCTTGGGGAAGGACTCACTGGGCGCCAGTACGTTTCTCGACGACCACCTTGAATACAAATCACGCCAAACAGGACCCTCGGCGAGTATCGATGGAGTTCTGGAGCAACCACCTCGAGTTCCCCGAAGCGTCGTTTCGAACCTTTCTCTCTCGAGCGCGTCGAGAAGATCCATCAGTGCCATCCCCCCTTCACCGATAGTGGCTCAAGAGAGTGGAACTATTTACACAATATCCCACACCAATTGTGTTCCTGAGGTTGGTGATCCGGCAAGACTTGTCGCGACCATCTTCTACAACTCGAGTGCACCGCGACATCCCCATATCCACCCAGATCAATCTCCCCCAGCCAGACCGACAGATCCAATACCGGTTCCCGAGATTGCTGAAGGCTCCGCGCCGACAACAAGCATCTCAGAATATCCTCTGGAGCCGCCTGCACCTGAACCTGAACCTCTTGATCATCTGTACGGTGCCTACATATCTCAACTATGCTTGACCCATTTCCTCTCTACACTTGACAGTCTTCTGGTGCACAACACTCCTGAGGAAAGGCAACTGACTTCTTCCCACCGATGTCTGGCACCGGATCCATTCAAACCGAGAGTAATGGAGGTTACCTTTAGCCCTCCTCCAAACCCCGAATACTTGCCGTTTTCTCTCATCTCCAAGCACGAATCGATCTATAAATTCGAAAGAGAATGGAATTGCGAGGTCATTCTGCAGCCCTCCAATGTCTTCCGTCGACACAAACGTCTTTGCGTCTTTGACATGGACTCCACCCTCATCTGTCAGGAAGTGATTGACGAGATCGCCGCCTTTGTGGGCGTCAAAGACAAAGTTGCTGCTATTACCGAGCGCGCCATGAACGGAGAACTCGACTTTGCTGCATCTCTAAAAGCAAGAGTAGCGTTGCTGAAGGGTGTGCCAAGCGACGTATTTGAACGGCTCAAGCCCAAAATTGTCATCACCCCAGGGGCGAAAGAGTTGTGCAAATGCCTGAAAAGACTCGGTTTCACTCTTGCTGTCTTCAGTGGTGGATTCCAGCCTCTCGCGAATTGGCTTGCTGGGGAACTGGGGCTCGACCATGCGTTTGCGAATCACCTTGCGGTTGACCCCGACTCCAGCACACTGACTGGAGAACTCGAATCTGCGTACCCAATCGTTGACTCTCAACACAAGCGTAACTTGTTGATAAGCTTAGCAGCCAACAAAGGAATTCCTCTTGTTCAGACAATGGCGGTCGGGGATGGCGCGAATGACATTCCCATGCTCAAGACGGCTGGTCTGGGTGTGGCATGGAAAGCCAAATCCAAGGTCCAAATGGAAGCTCCTGCCCGCCTGAATATTGGTGAGAGCATGCTGGACTTGGCCTACTTGTTGGGTTTGTCCAAGGAAGAAATCGACCAGCTTTTACGGGACTAGATGGCGGTTCCAAAGAGGGTTGATGACGGGTATCAACGATGGATAGATAGTGTGGGAAGAGTGCACTTTATTGGCCAGCGCTTCAGCGAGTATCTGTTGGGTGAAGACTATCATCTGTTTCCGAGACTGCTGCATGGGAGAGGGCAGGTGCTTTGTGAGGAGAGCAGCTCCAGCTTTCAAGTATGTATTTGCTGCTTGGAGACGGAGTGGCTACGAGAAGACAAGAAATGAGAGCATGTCCTGTCGAAGAACGATATCATGAAACTGGTACCAAACAGCACAGCACGACTTTCCTCTGTGTTCCCTTCTCTGTTGTCCCCCTTTCCATCAATTTTTGAAGATGAATAGCTTAGGAAGAGGGTGGGCGAGTGAGAGTGGATGGGAGATCCAAAGTGCCACCTCCCTCCCCCCCCCCTCCCCTTCTTAACACGGTGGAACTACTATAGGTACCGGAGTACGTAGTCGAACTCGAACTCGAACTTGGTGTTATGAAACGACTCAATTCTATCATATCCTCAATCGGATTGGCGCAGAAGAAACAAGAAGAATACAAGAACAAAAGGAAAAGGAAAAGAAAGAAAGTCTTGTGCATGCATGTGAATCAAGTCTACCTTGGTCCGTACCATACCATACGTGTGGCAAAGTAAAGCGTTGTTGGCTCAAAACATAGGTACCCAGCCAGCCAGCCAGTAATTTTTGTCTTCCAGCACTCAAAAAACCTCATACAAGAAGCTTCACCGCGAATAGTACGACATTAAAGAAACGCTCGTTGGTATACACACACGTAGCCAAGATGCTGTCGCCTCATTTGACGCCCGCTGGTATTTCCAACAGTAGCTGTCCCGACCAAATCCTGTGACATCCCTCGACGTTTCGATATGGAGCCTCAGATAGTGCCAGGGAGAAATTCATCTTCATCTTCAAACGGATATCCCAATGCCGTTTACGACATCATGGCTTTGCAAACAATGGTACGTACCGGCCGCATCCGGGCTCACATCACTCTTCATCCCGACTATGAACCCTCTTTTCCACCCACGACCTGTCCATCGCCCTCGATAATGGTGAATTTGTCAAAGTTTGCCGTGAGTGCTAAGCTTTCAAATCCAACGTCCACCTTGTCGGATGTGGCGTTGCCCTTTGTCTGCTGAGCGAAGAACGAGTCTATGCGCTGCTGGGCGTTGACGGCTGCAGTCATGCCTTGAGACTCTTGGAGGACGAAGAGAACGACAACTTTGGCAAAGTCGAGCTTCTCGCTACTGATGGCTGTCGAGGAAGGTTCGGAGGCACCAGTGCTCGTTGTAGATGGCGATTGTGACGCCGTTGTTGTGGCCGAACCAGCGTCGGTCGTTGTAGTCGCGCTCGTGACAGACGAGGTCCCAGTGACTACAGCTTCTGTTGGGCTGACTGGCCCTACAATTGGTGAGCTCGCTTGGAAGACAATCCCATTAGAAGTCGAAGTTCCTGCGTCGCCACCATCCTGTCTCCTTTCGAGAGATGATCCTGAGCAGGTTGGTTCTGCACGCGCAGTTACTTGAGGTAGATGAGGCTTGTTGATCACATGCGGATTGGGCTCAAAGCCAGGTAGCATGATGAATCGTCTCGTCCTCCTTGTTCCCAGGTTTGGAACACTTGAGTTGAAGTCCACTAGAGAATTTTCACCTGTACATGACAGATTGTGGGACGAGAAAAGTGATAATATCGTCGAGATGTTGAGAGCGATGTCGAACCGCGTCTGTGCATCCGAAAGCGTTGGGAGGATCGAGAGCCCCATTGTTGCATTTTTGTACTCGTTATCCCCGTCATTCAACGTAATGGTCATACAATCCCCTGTGTTTTCCGACGTTTCACACTGGCTCCCGGTAAACCCGTTGGAGCAGACACAGACGCAAGCGTCGTTGCTCACTATGCTGGTGCCCCCATTGCGACAAGGATGACTGGCAGCACAGTTGCTGAGGCTGGCAGATCGGTGTTGTTTTGGTACAAGGATTAGGAATATGGGTATTAATACAGCGGCGGCAATGAGAATGATGATGACAACAAGGACGATGATGAAGATAGGTAATGACAGGCCGCAGCACTTCCGCCGTTGTTTTGTGCGGTGGCTTTTGGACAGATCGGTGGTTGAGGCGTAGCCATCGCCCTTTTCACCTAATGGCCACAGCGTATCTCGCTTCGTCGGGGTACCACCTATAGCTGGAGCAGGGAAAGCTGACAGCATGTCGGACATGGTCGAATGACGATTGTTAGGGCCCAGCTTTTCACCACTACCCCACATGTCCAACATGCCCAATCGGCTTGCAGTCTTTCCTCTGTCGAGATTGGCAGCAAGCTTTGTTGCCCGTCTGATCAAATCTGCCAGACTGGTTGTACTGCCGCGACTCTCGGCTTCCCTGACAGCATCCATGTCCAACCGAGGCGGTCTTCGATTGGCAGGGATCTTGTCACTCATCGCCGGCTGCTCAATACCCAAGCCAAGCAGATTGTTGGTAGATTTCTGGGAATGTGACGAGGCAGGGGTCTGGGTAAGAAGCATTCCAGAAGAGATTGTGTTCGGAGATTTGGGAGTCTGTAGATATTCTTTATCCGCCGAGGTAGAGGACGGGGATGTGTCAAATGGCATCCTAACAGGAGTGTGACTGCGCGAGACAGGAGTACCCGCACGCGACCCGATATGTTGGGTACCCATACCAGCAGCCACCGCTGCACTAAGGGCTTCCATAGTCGCTTTGGGGTTGATGTGGGTGGGGGGAGCAGGAAATTCCTCTGGGATATTCTGCTCGATCTGACTGTCTCGATTCCTGATAGTAGTAAGGGCTGGCTTGGCTCGTTTCCCGAGGCTTGCTTGCCGCACGACTTGTGGCATTGGATCTGGCGAACCGGCTAGGTCTGATTCATCATCATATTCATCTGGATCACCCGGATAGAACCGCTCCTCCGGGCCTAGAGCTTCACTTTCAGCATAAACAGAACCTGAATAGCGTTTGGACGTTGGGGTTGGGAATCCTCTTGATCTCGATCCGGGTGTTGTTCCGGGGGTAGCATATTCGTCAGCTACTGATGACATGTAGGATTGATGCATATTGTACTTGCGACCTGGCGACTGCGAAGGGTCATGTCTGATTCTTCCTGAAGATGGAGGTATTGGTGGAGCAATAGGGAATCGGAAATTCTGCACCAGAATTCCATTCCCTGTAGGTTTCTGCTGCTGCTGGCGAGAAGAACTGTCAAACCTGACAGGAGGAGGACCAGTGCCAACGCCGGCGGGCACTTGGCGGGCACTTAACTTGACATTCGGGGGTACTCTCACTGATGGATGTGGAGGAAACTGTTGGTATTGCGAAGGTTGAGCATAGTTAGGTTTGGAGTAGTGAAAGCGGGCTTCATGACTGGGTTGTGGCTGTTGAGTCTGGTAGGGATCCATGGCAGCTATTGCTTCGTATCTAGACCTCGATGGTGATTTGGGGTAAATTCAAGCGTGTTGGACTCCTTTGCCGCGTTTCAGCAGGACTTGGAGTTCTTCCAGGCTTTAGAAGTATGTAGGCATGTTCCTGACATGCGTGAGGAATTCAGAGAAGTTGACGGTGGCGCTGTATGTGACAAGTCTGTAGAAATGTCCGTTCGTGCAAGAAGACAAGACTACTCCCATTATGTCAGTATGCTCGACAAGGCATTCACCGTCCACTAGATCGTCTCCGGGAGCACTCTCGCTACATGACAAGGCTCGTCCGAACCCTTCGAGAATCGGCTTTTGTGCTCATGAAGCCGCGTACCTTGTGTGATCTGCTCTATCAATGTCTGGCCGCCTTCCTGCGCTCCTGCGCTTCCTTCTTGCGGAGTTGGTCGGATGTGCGGGAGTCAATGGATGGTTCGAGCGCCAGATCTCGCTGACTTGGGTTACGAATGGGCTGGGGAGAGGCTCAACCTAGGTGGATAGGCCGCAAAACTGGTTGCGAGGTGTGTGTCGGTGAAAATAAAGGCACAAAGAAGTTGCAGGCACCTGTCCGCGATGGATCGGATGAAGAGAAATCGAGCGCGATAAAACGAGCGAAGAGGTGAACGAATGTGTGGCACTTGTGCGTAAGGAGCGACGGGGAGAATTGCTCTGCAATGGAGAAATAGCAATCTAGGTATCTAGCGAAAAGAAGAGTCGATAGACATGCACCGAATCAGGCTGAACGAGCACAGAGTGACCTGAGAGAGGACAAAGACGAGATTGAGAAGGAGCGGAAAGCACGACCACAGGACGGCGAGCGAATGAACGGAAACCAACGTGTGGGAGAAAAGGTGATACAACAAGTGAGAGAGAAGCCGTGTCAGGAGGTTTGAAGCTGGTGCCAGCAGCGCAGACGATGCAGGCTGGTGACAAGGCAGTGCCTGGTACCTGGCTAACGGGCAGCGAATGGGGCGAGGCCTCGGTATCTCGCAGCCGATGAGGGGCCCTGGAGGCTTATTACGGTTGGGGCTATTCTTTATGGAGAATTAGCTTGCCCAGGCACAGGCACCTTATTGGCCTTTTGGGGGCTAGTTTAAACACGTTCGCCTGCAGACCCTTGAGCCGTTGCAGCCCGTTGCTCCACCTTCAAAACTCGGCTAGACAAGGACCAGGGCGCAGTTCTGAAACACCAGCCTGCCGTCCATGCGAAGTGTCCTGTTCCTTATTCCTTGTTCCTTGTTCCTGTTCCTGCATGGAAACAATCTCAGAATCCTTGGTGTGATCCTAGATATGTCGGCGACGAATCATGCAACTCATCCGAGAAACTTATTATCTGACAGGACCCTCGAACTTTCCGTCACAATCTTGATGCTGGCAAGGCTGTTCCCGAACACATTTGATCTTGGTCTACGAGGCCTACCCCAGAGTCGTCAAACCAGATGTCGATCGCACATGGGCCAGGGTGAAGGCTGAAAGGTATCGATGGATGTCAAGGGGCAAATAATAGTGGTGGCTTAGACCAATGACAAAATGGTGGCTATCGAAGGCTTGCTATCCGTGAGACATCCATTGAGTCTTGTACTGAGTACGATTACCGAGTACCTACACTGTCTTGCCTGTAGGAGGAGGTACGAGGTACATACTCCATTGTTCTTCGACACTGGTGGCTCTCTACATATCTACCTATGTACATACTTATATTCAAGACTTTGAGTCAGAACAAGCCTCGATCTGGCGAGTCAGATGCGTGGTCCATCGATGTGGCTGCTCTTTAGTGCCATGAATGGCGTGTCGCTGCGCGGGACTGAGATAATAATACGAGCATTGACAGGGCTAGTGAGGCTGCGATCCCGTAATTTATTAATTAATATCCGCAAGCCCACCGTGTCATGGCGCTCATTGTGCCTGCGCTCGCCGCTCGTGCTCCATCTTCGTCACACTCCGTGAGGTACTCGTACATAGTACTCGGTACATACGTCTGGACGCAATACACTCTGCAAAGTAACAGTGGGGAGGTTGTCAAATTAGATAGTCTACAATCCTCTTTCTCCATGGGTACCTATATATGGGCGAGTAGAAGGTACTACTTCCTCCTTCATGTAAAATAGACCCCGGCCTGTTCTGACACCCATCTCCACCCTCACCACTTGATCAAGATCAACCCAATCTCCATTGCGATGATCTCATATCCACCCCTCTATCGCTGTGCAAGGATTTATTCTTGAGCAGTGTGGCAGTTCGTGTACCTAGTATCCCACGAGTTCTCGAGTGTTGTGCTAAACCAATACTCAACTTTGGTGTTGTCTCTTCTTCATGTCACATCATAAGCGCGCACATTGTAGATGGGCATATTGAGGTATCTCCCTGCTCCAGCGACAAACCTCGCCAACATACTACATGCCCTGCTTTTATGCACCATAGGCCACACTATTGAGCAAGTTCTCGGGTTCGATATACATAGATCAAGCAACACCTGGAGCGGGTTGCGGCTAACGGCTTCCGATCTGGCGAATGAGGCTAATGCCTAATTCTAGGTACCATATCTCACGATGTTGCCTCGCTTGCCCTGTGCTGCAAAGATGGTTTAATGTGCATGGGACTGAGCCAACTTGTACTGCCTCATGTTGTTGTGTGGTACAATGACCTTTGTGTGCGCAGCTAGTCTTGGGCTTCCTGCGGCCTGGCCTGGCAGTCTCAAGTGCTGGATCGATTGCCATGTACCAACCATGCCGCAGTTTGATCATACAAAGCACCTTCAAATTTTGCCAACATGACCAACACTCCTTTCAGTGTCTCTTCATCATGTTGACTGCGATCGCTCTTCCCGTCAATCAAGTATGCCGGTTGCCAAAGACACGCGGCTGCCAGGGCTTGAGCCATGGACCTTCCCTTCCAACCTGTGTCATGGCATGACTTGTCAACATCTCCCTTGACCTTGTCCCGAGACCTATTCACGCCTCCGTCTCCTTCTCTTCATTGTCTGCCTTTGGCTGCAGATGTCCGCTCCTTGTCTTTGGGTACTTCTTTTGAGGTCGAATTGAGTTTGGGTGTTATTGCATCTCTTTCCTCTGAACCCCTTCCTCGGTATGGATCATTCACCTGGCTCTTTGCCGTCCAGCGACTCTTCAGGCAGGTCAACGCATTCTGGTTATCCTCCTGGGACTCCAAAGCGTAAGCGATATCCGCCTCGAGCTCATCAGGTCGAGACGAGAACCTGCATCTTACACTGTACTAATCAGTAGTCCTTGCAGCACCAATAGATCCTCCTCGGCGGCGGTCCTCCTTATTCTTTTCTAGAGTCTTACACCCTTCGCTTTCCTCGAGAACATCTGAAGGACATAACAAAGACGTTGGCGAAAACCAGAAGCCCTTCCCAGACGCAGTATTGCCTAACACGGGTCGGAAAAGAATCCAACCAGGCTCAACAAGGTCGAAAGTCATACCTGGTCACGTTGGACAAATGCAAAAGCTCATTCAAAGTGCGAAAGCTTCATTCCGCCTTGACGCCCGGTTCGCTGCCTCTCCAGTTGGCTCTATTGATTCTAGATTACCCCCAGGTCCTGAGAAGCGGGACACTTCTAATGTCAACCCTGGTCTTGTGGGAGCTACTAAGAAAGAAGGCTTAGAGACATCTTCCAAGGATTGGAGGTACTCTAGAGCCCCAAAGTCTGTTGCTGAATTTGACACGGATGTCAGAGAACCTTTCCCTGAAGGATCTCCACAGCTTCCAGATTTGCTCTCAGTTGAGATGGACCATTGCAAGGTGTTGGCTGCTGAGCCTCCCAGCAGCGGATTTACTTCGCCTGTCGATAAGGGAGATTTCTCGCTTCCCCTCAAGGATTCGCCCAATTTTTCCTCATCTCCCGTATTGCAAGTGTCGAGGATGTCAGCCGACGATCACGGCGACTTATCTCCCGCAGGACGTCTATCCATCACTGACTTGGAGCGGCCATTGACCCAACTTCGCGTGAGTGCTGACTATGAAATGGATATCGGTTCAGGAGAAGAGTCACCCGTCGTCAGTCATCTCCAACGGAAGTCAATAGACGCAGACGGACAGTACAGAGAGTCGCAAGCCGGTGCAGAGGACAGATTTGTTCTGTCTCCGACCGTGAGAAAAGCAGCAGACTCGGCGAAGCGGAAGCGCGTAATATTTAGCGACATCTTTCCCAAACCCCCAACGCACAGAGGCAGTGATGGCACTGCATCCTCTTCAAAGAGATCACAGCATACAGATGGCAAACCATGTCCGGATCCTCGTCTGCATACCCGTGGGCCGACGGTATTATGCCCTGATCCGACTGCTCACTTCAAATCCCCAACACCCAATGGACTTGGACATCATAACACCACCCTACCTTCGAATGTACAGGGGAGGTGTGAACGCCAGCACGGCGCTCCTCCAGGATTTGGTAACCCGCCCCTCCCTTTCAACCGCGCCACTGCGACAGGCAGTCCAATGCCATTGTTGAAAGCCAGATCACCAGCAGTCCCCCCCAGAGCAATGACCCACAGTCCATGGTATCCTCCGCAAAAATTCACCCAGCCTCGATCTCAACTTCCTATCCATAAGCACCGGAGTCGGCGACATGTTGGTACTGGATCGGAGCATTTCGAGCCTGGTTGGTATTATGCTGAGAGCCCTTACCAATCCACAAGGCCGGGACCTCCAATGTACTCTTTCTCAACAGCAGCAGCCAAAGTTGTCGGACAAGACCCAGCTCCTGATTCTAGGATTCGAGATTCGTACAGAACAGATACTCTCACACCACTGGCAAGACCTGCTTGTCGATTCAGGAAAAATGGCATCAATGCTCTTGCCAGCGCTCGTGGAGTCGGTAAGCACTACGGCGGGCCTTCATACCTTTCGAGGCCCCCTCAGCGTCGCATGCAGCCTCGGAGGTCACGTTTGCCGAACAATCTGCAGTTCAGAAGCAGCCCACCAAGATGTTTGGCGGAATCTGCACCAGACCCGCAACGAAAAAAGAGGTCGAGAGACACCGAGACGCCCACAAGTGAGATCCTCGAAGACCAAATAGCAACGGAATCAATTGACCCAAAACTGAGACTGGAAGAAGGCGAAGAAGTCATCGAAGTCGACGAAGAGACTCAGGCAGCTGTCCGTATGGGCCTGTTCGGTGCTCCGGACGCAGCAGCTAGCCATGACACTGGAAAAGGTATGAAGGAGCTCAGCCCACACGTCGGGGTCTGGCGAAAGGGCACACGACCTTCTGTTAGCAGGAAGAAACGGCGGCCTAGTTACTGGGACGCAGATTTAGAGGAGGTGATGCGAAGTCCCGCAGCAAGGCACGTGGGCTCGTCACCAATCAAAAAGGACGATGTAAGATCTGAGCGAGCTGGGGTTGAATTCCATGCCGACAAGGAGAATCAGCTGCTGCTGACCGACGAATCACTCGAAGATGAGTCGACCATGGCAGAAGGACCGACTGTTTTGAAAGAGGACGCGTCGATGAAAGACCAGGGATTAAGTGGCGTTATTTCCCATTACTGATAAGGTGAGCTGCGAGCTGCGATGGTTGATGGCTGGAGTCAAATACATACTGGGATTCGATTGGTATAATATTAATCCGTAGTGGTACTATCGGAATGTACCGCCATGCAGGCCTACAATCTGACATTCATTCCTGACCAGTCACTTTGATAAGATCGCACATGGCTTGGTAGAAGCTGTCTTCATAGGAGCCGAAGCTCCCCTCGGTGCCTCATCCTCGCTTCGGGGCGTTGCAGAGAAGCCAGCCGGTGCCTTGTTTTGGGCCCTAACATGGTGCAAGAAGACATGGTCAGCCAAGCTTCAAAACCTTGGATCGTGGCTCAGATCGCAGGCTTGCTGTTGGAGGCGAAGCGGACAACAAGGATGATTTCTTGGCCTGCGTTGTTTGGGACTTTGCAGACGAGATTGTACGAGTCATCAGAAGACTCTCCGACTCTTGGCCCCCTGTGGTCTTGGACGCCAGTAGCTTGCTTTCGAAGTTGATATCATATCTGCTTTCAGGCTCATTCGCGGTGGGAGTTTCGTACTCATCCGCAATCTCTAATTGGCGCCGAAGACCCCATATTTCCTCTTCCAGCTCTCGCAATGTAGATGTGATGTTCAAGATTTCAGGGATCGTTGAGGAGACCGCTGCGGTGAAATGGGTTTGACATGTGCGTAAAGCGGGTGGGATGAGGATGCCGTACCATTTGAGAGGGTCTCTGGATGTGTCTGACACTGACGAAGTGATTGAGATACGGTAGAGGGGTTTGGCTGTTGGCTCCTGGACGTTCTCTTCCGAATCATCCTTGAGGGTTTCCATATCTTCATTGCTCCGTGACAATGATCTGGTCCGTCCAGCTGGAGTCTTGCCCGTCCTTGTTCCGTCGCTGTTCCCTGCCTCAAGGGTTTGTTCTTCCTCTTCCTCGGAGTCGTCCGCCTTCCAACAGCTCTTATGCAGCATGCTGTTTCCTTTCTCTTGGATCTTTGCTACCCTGTCCGCTTTCATACGCTCGTCGAAGCCTTCCTCGCCATACCTCCTCCCAACGCCCAAGGTAGAATTTGCATTGCGATTCGCCTGCGCGAGTGCAAAGAATCCCTGTGAGAAGTCCTTGGAGAGCTGGGTGCGAAGATTGGTATAGGTCTCCAAAATCGTCAAATAAGAAATGAGAAGCGCGTCTAGCCTTTCTGAGAGGAGTTCTTCAGGAGATTTTTGGTCTTTGGGTTGCTGTTGTAGATCAGCTTGCGCCTTGTAGTCTGATGTCTCCGCTTCGACAGGGTCTGGTTGACTGCGAGAGGTGTTGCTCGGGGAGCTTGGACGCGAGACCGGTGGAGAGGGAATCTGAGATGCCATTTCCTATTCCCTTCCCAAAGTCGTCTCAAATGGCGTTGGGATGTGAAATACTGAGTGTAATTCCAGGTTGAGTGTGACGACTTTGATGGCAGCCTCGTAGAACGAGATCTCGGTCGTTTCGGAGATTTCAGGCCGAGCATTGACGCAACCCTGCGGCGGGATGCGCAGTTTATTTGATTTCATGCAACTTGTAATTGTGAGAAGGCTCACGAGTCTACCTTTTCAGTCCATGTCACTTTCCCCAACAACCACTCGCACTATCGAAGAATCTGCAGCGTATCCTGCAGAATTCATTTGCCTAGCGAAGCTGCTCTGAGTGCTGTTGCTGAAGGAACTCGCCGCAATTATTGAGCCGCGCCGCCAAAAAGTTTGACCTGCTCGAATTTCCTTGCTTGCGCCACCACACCCTGAGAACACCAGGAGTCGTTATTCAGAGCCAGTCTCGATACGAGCATTTTCCCACCTCTTGCACGCGCTCTAGCTCATACTCTCTGATCACACATACAGGAGTGCCGCGTCCCCGATCGCATCAATGGCCTCCTCCGCATTGGCCACCGCGGCCGATACCTCAGCATTCAGTGTCCGTTCACTGTACCGGTCACTATTGCGCGAAGGGAACAAGTTTGCCAACTACAATTTCAGGATGTACGCGAGGAGAAGGACGAGGGATGCATTCCACGAACATCAGCACGAGAGGGATCCGCGACGGATACAGGAGTTGGTGCAGAAAGGTTTGAAGGAGCTTCAGATGTTGAAGGTGCGTTCCATTCTTTACTTCTCCATGAAAGGGGTTCCCCTTTTAAGTGTTTCCGAGAGATAGCGGTATTCTCCTCTTGGACACGAATGAGGATCTGCCCACAGACATCCCTCGTTTACAACCCTGGAACAACTCAGGCAATACGCGATTCACAAAACGAGGAACTGACTTCGGCCTATAGAGACAGACAGTGATATCACAATTCTACCAGCTGGACAGACTCGTGGTAGAAGGCGGAAAGACGGTATGCATTCCCTTTCTTTTCCACAGATCCGGTCTCTTTCTGACTTCTGATTCCAGGGTAAAGAAATTGGGGACCGTGGTGGAATTGTGAGACAGAAAGACACAGGGTACGTGTCCTTGTCTGCTCAACTTCCCTTTGTTCACGATGCTGATAGCTGACGTCTTCCAGATGGGACTGACATTTCCCTGACCCTGTCTGTTCCTGTTGATATCTGTATGTACCATGCTTTAGATGGACCGATCTCCTTTGCCAGGGATTGATCGTCCAGTGTGATACCAATGAACATACCAATCTCTCCCTCCATGAGTGTCTTCCCATTCGACCTGTTCTGTACCATTGTGCTTCTCTCCTTGTCATTCACCGTATGCCTCTTGCCTCCTCACAGATGCTGACCCTCTAGTACCTCCATCTCGCTCCACCTTCCCTCCGCCATCCAAATTGCCTGGGATATAGTTGTTCCCGACCACGTAGCTCCGGATATACCCGCCGCTAATTGTGTTAACAGCCTTTAGCGTGGTTGCGAAGCCCTTGGCAATGTCCTCTTTGATAAAACATCCTTCATGCAACTCTCAGCCTTCTTTCTGATCTTTCACAACAACCACATCTCGTCTGAAGGTAAGTGCTTCCCCACGCGATATCTTCTGCACACGTGTCTCTGTAATCGCACCTACTCACCTGGTAATAGAGACAAGGTCGCCGTCGTTCCAAAGTTTTTTTTTTCGAAGAGGAGTGTCCGCGACACAATGGCGCCGGTAAGTTGTTGTTTTCCTTTGGTTCCGTCGTCGTGGGATGTGAATAAGTCGCACTCTGGCACGAATCTGCCACATGACTTTTCCTGCCGGACCCCACCAATTCACCATTGCTTTCTGTTTCTGTCCTCTTTATCTTTCTCTCTCACCCACCGTCATCTCCATCCACCTTACCATCATCAACCATGGCGGTAATGTGGAGGTGTATTGTATGCCCAAAGGAGTACCTCCACACCAGGACTGCATACAGACACTTCAGGGAAATCCACCCGGAGCTGACTGGCGGTGCTTCAAGCAACCGCCAGTGGATCATCCGGGTGGATGACCCTGATGAGTCTGGACACAGTCCTGGTGTGGAGGCCTCCGATGAGGAGGACGTGGAAGATGATGAGCCGGTCGCCGATGGCGCTGTCGCCTCTCCTTCGGTGTCTCCGACACCTTCTCTCCCCCCCTCCTCCGCCGCCCTCCCTCCTTCTCCTCGACCGATGTTCGAGGAAGAGCCAGTGGCTAATTATCAGCCACAACAGCTCCGGTCTTCTCGCTCGACGAGAAACCAAGAAAACAACCAATTGTCGCGAAATCGGGGTGGCCAACCTGATCACGACGTGACTGATGGCCTGCCAGTGCAACGCTGGCAATTTGCCACAGTCAGAGTCAACCAAGACGCCCCGGCCGAGCCTGGTGACGGGACCAATCCGTCAACTGAGAGCACGGACAGCAACTTCCCTTGGCCCGACCATCCCATGCCATCCTGGTCTCCAGCAATCAGACCATTCAATCAGGTATGTCTCACCCCGGTCTTTGCGAGACCGACTGTTTGCTAATGCAATGATTCTGCAATAGGAACTGCTTCGTCGCTCACGTGAGGGCAACAAGACCGCCAAAACTTCAGTTTGGGACCGAAAGACCGACAGCTGGATTCCAGGCATTGAAATAGAGCGACGTGAGGCCGCCAGAATTGCTCAAATGAACAATGCTAGACACACCTCTGCCACCAATGCCGATGCCATGAATGTTGACGAGGAAGAAGATAAGAATGACGAAGACAATGACGATCTCATGGACGTTGAAGGTCTAGCATCAGATCCTAAACGCCGCAAAGCAACCTCTGGCTCAAACGAACGATATTTTGAAGTCAAGAAATGGGTTCAGGTGCCTGCTGCCGTGGCTGAGAGGATGCCAGAACCAAAATACCTTGCTGACCGCCGACCTGGAATGGAGAGTCTCTACAAGGGTGCATACAAAGCCACGAATGGATTTGGAACTTTGGCAGACATTGTTGCTTCTGCAATGAGTAATGGAACTACCGGATACGATCTTAGTGATATCAATCCTGCTAGCGTCCTTGCCCCTGGGTCTGGGTCCGGCGCGCTCAATACCCAAGCAGACGGCACATCTACGCCAGTCCGAAAGAACATGCCTCCGAGGCGCAAGAAGAAGAAGCTTGGTGGGCCTGGGAGGAAGCCTAAGAATCCGAATCCCGCACCGGCTGCCGATGCTTCTGCTGCCGCTTCAGCAGGGCTGGAGAACGCCGCTGCCGACGATGCTGCCGCCACAAGTACTGTCGGAGGAGATGTGACCATGAGAAACACACCAGAAACAGGTGTGGAAGGTGGCGACAACGCAGAGGGAACGCCCGCCATCCAAGGCGAGGCAATCATGCAGGACGCAGACGTGGAAGGCTCTGAATCAGAGAGCGAAGACGAAGGAAGTGAGGAGGGAGAGATCGCCACTGACATCAATCCTGATCCCACTAGCAACACCTCCATCATTGATCCCGCCCTCACAGACAACAACTTTGCCATCGATCCCGCCCTCTCAGACAACAATTCTGCCATCGATCCCGCACTGACGGGAAACACATCTGTCGACGATCCTGCTCTTACTGAGCACGCCATGGCCACACAAGTCTCACCCAAGTCAGTTGGGGAAGTTGCCATGGCTGAAAAAGAGGGTGCTTCTGAAGAAGACAAGGAAGACACCAAACAGGAGGTGGTTGCAGCTAACAATCCTACTGCAAGCCCTGAAAGAGTTGAAGCTGAAGCGGATGCGATTGCAGATGCTGACGCTATCTCTACCCCTGCCAATGAGCAGGAGGCCAAGAAAGAAGAACAACAAGGTGCAGGTGATGGACTGGACGTGCTTGGTGCACTTGAGGCTGCAGTGAACAAGGAGGCCGGTGAGGATGCCTGATCTGCAATAACGCCCAGCATAAGAACAAGACGTTGAAATCAGTTCAAAACAGTGATACCCGAGCGAGATCAGGAACTTTCAAATACGGCGTTGTGAGGAACGAGAACATGATGCTTGTACGAACAGGAAACAACGGCGGCTCAAACATGGTGCTTTGGCGAACATGGACTGGAATTGCGACAGGAATTGGGCGGTTCAGACATGTTGTTTTCAAAGTGCAAACAGGATGGCGGAGATATTGTGCTGTCAAGAGTGTTCAGGAGTGCAAATCAGGAAGTCAGAAATATCAGGAAAACGTCAAAGAAAGTGGAGGCAGAACACAACCTGAACAGATTCTCGCAAGAGCCGAGAGAGAGGACAGCCTGAACATGGTGCTGTTATTCAGAGAGAGAGAGAGAGAGAGATCAAAGTGTAACTCTCATGTTTCAATGAAGATTGATTTTTATGGATACACTTGATGGGATCAGCTGTCCTGCCATTTCCGAACTCCCATTTGTGATCTGCATGTCCGACTTTCACTATGTGCCTGTGGTCTGCTCCATCGCACTCACTGTCCGTCTAGCTTCCACGGCTTCCTTCCCTCGTATTACACCCAAAGTGTCAATTCATAGTAGAGAAGGTGATTTACTCAAAGGGGTTGGTCCGGGTTCCCCAGTACGTGAGGAACACACTCAGGCCAACAGTCTCGAACAGGCGGGTCAAAACGCCGACTGCGACGGTGTCCAGAGGCCGGTTTTCAACGACGACTTGAGAGACGAGCTGAGCGGGTGTTTGGTTAGTCTTTGACCACGGACTGTACGGGGTCTGGACGTACCGATGGACTGTAGGAAGCCATGAAGATCAGACCACCGAGATATGCAGCTCCTTTGTATGACAGAGTGCCAGTGGCATTGATGAGGGCAGCAACACCATAAGTCTGCACGGCAGATCCAACAATGGACGAACCCCAGCTGGCTGCGGCGGTGGCAGTCTCCTTCGACTTGAAGAATTCTTCCTTGCTGTCGGCGGCCTTGGCACGGTGGTAGGTGTCACCGAATAGAGGGGCTAGCACGGCGGCGGAGGCGGCCTGGTTGAAGACGATGCCCAGGGCAATTGCCGAGGGCTTGACGGGTGGAAGGTCTGGAGGAGAGGGAGCAGGTTAGCAGAGTGCTCTTAGATTTGTTGCAGACGTTTGGTCCAAGAATGAGCTCTGTCTTTGGAAGTCTCGGGTGGTGACGTAGAAGTACATTCAATGAGGGATTGGAGGGGGGAAGTGAGGACATACAGTGCAGAGTTGCCATTGTGGTGTAGTTGTTGGGTAAATAGAAGACTGAGGATGTATTTGGGGGTCTTGAGTTGTTGCGGCGGCAAGGGAGATCAGAGGTCGATGGAACTGCGCTTCTTGGGAGGAGGAAAGAGAAGGGATGGGATGAGGTTGAGCTTCGAGGCAAGCTTATATTGAAGAACCTTGTGACGTGCAGGGGGGGGCGCAGAGGGACCGAAGTGACTTGGAGACTTGCAATAGTGGCGCCAGAGCAACCGGGAAACCAAAGCTTCAGCTACTATGGCGCAAAAACAATGACGACACGGGGAGTAACAAGGCGGTAATATTGAGGGGGAGACACGAATATTACATGCCCACACAGAGCTGAGCCACAGATTGCTGGGGGCACTCCACTTTGTAATGACCGTCTGCAAGTACAAATTCGGTGGCTTGGGATTTTCGATGATGTCAGTGCCGAGGATCAATCTGGTGCAATTATGGAACACCTGACGTTAACCTTTGGAGACCTGGGATTCTTTCACCTTCCAATCATCGACCTTGTCATTGTTGCCTCGGATCCAAGGGCATTTCATGTTTCTCGAACAGCTCCATCTGGGTTGTTGGACTCACAAGGCAGATGAGAACCATCTTACACCTTGGGAAAGAGATGCCTCTAAGGTAGGAACAGCTGCAGCTAAGCATGTTACCCCGGATTATCTGTCCGCTAAGCTATCATCCAATCATTTCGGTTGCCTGATATCGGGGTCTATCAGCAGCCTCGCGGGTGAGCCCTCTGTCGAAAAAGTTTCGTGTTTTTCTTTTTGTAGATTGTCCGTACGCGGCGACAGCCACCATTCTACGAGAGACCAAGCAGTCCTATAAACTAACCGCAGCATGTATCGAGTCTCAACCTGGTCCTTTAGCAAGCACCCTTGATCAAACAGCATTAAGTCCGATAGCGGAGCAAGAATGAGAAACTCCGCAGCGCAATAAAAAGTCTCCTCGATTCAACGAGTTACAGTACTACCAGCCCACCCAAATATGCCTGCCTCCCGCTCCCCCTCTCCAGAGAACGACGTCTTTGGCATATCTACCGCCCTCATTCCCGAGGGCGACAACAAGAAGCCCGCAACAACAAGTCTGACCTTTGACAACCTGCTCCCCTCCACCAGATCCCTCATCCTCCACGAAGATCTGCAAGAAGGATGTGGCGGCCAACTCTGGCCCGCCGGTATGGTCCTATCAAAATACATGCTGAGATACCACAGGGCTGGGTCGCTGCGAGGAAAGTCTGTCGTGGAGATCGGTGCAGGTGGCGGGTTGGTGGGGCTCGCAGTCGCACTGGGGTGTGAACTCGACAGCGACCAGAAGATCTACATCACGGACCAGATACCGATGCTGGCGCTGATGAGGAAGAATATCACACTCAACAAACTAGAAGACAAGGTTGTCGCAGAGGTCTACGACTGGGGCACCGCGCCTCCTCCCACCATCTTGTCCTCTCGCACCCAACATCAGCACCCCGACGTCGTCCTCGCGGCAGACTGCGTCTATTTTGAACCTACTTTCCCGCTTTTACTCCAGACCCTGAACGATCTCATCGGCCCCGAAACGACCTGCTACTTCTGCTTCAAGAAGAGACGGAAAGCCGACATGCGGTTCATCCGTGACATGACGAAAAGTTTCCAAGCTGAATATATCGAGTACGATGGCAAGGAAGCGGATCAGAAAGAAGGCATATTCCTCTACGCTGTGAGACGAAAGAGTAAAGATCAAAGACAATGACACATACAATTTCTCATCATTTTGTCTCGACATGTAAAATTACAATTCTCACTATGATTGTGGTATCTCAGTCTCGTAATAGTCGTACATCTGATGCCGCTGATAATAAATCACCATGTATCAGCCCCGCGTGGCAATACACTTTCGTTTGGCTCGTTTCGCATAGGACCCGCACCGAATAAAGGGCTCATGCTTGTCAATCTCTCTCTGCTTCTCCACACGGACAGGAGGGACTCGGACCAGGCCCTTCCCAGAAGTCGAGGCGTGGAGGGTCTCTGCTGCCTCTGCTGCATTTCTGTATCAGGACCTTTAATAATATCGACGGGTTCGCCTCCCATCCGTCCCGTGCATTCGTCTAGTCCCCGCAGCCTTTTGTCCGGGCCTCCTGGTCAGGCTTCCTTTCAACTTCAGCATCGCACCAGAGACTTTGTCGCCGATGCTGGTCTTGCGACGGGGGGTGGTCCTGGTGGTCGCAGGTGTGCGGCGCACACCGACCCGACGTCTTCGTGTGGGTGCAGCGGTGGTGGGCCTGGTCCGTGTTCCGCCCATTAAGCGCTGCTTGAGGGTAGGCTTGGTACGGATTGCTGCCTCTGGTGGATGATGAGTAGTAGTCGTGGTCGTGGTGACCGTTGTTCCACCGGCATGGCGCTTGGTCTTTCTTCCTAGAACCATTTTGATAGTTGTTTTGTTTATTTGGTATTTAGAGAAGGGATCTTTCAATGTAGTGTGTCTGTGAGATGTGGAGAGAGAGTGGAATCCAAACCTCAGATAGAGCCAACATCAACGTTTATCAATACCTTGCAGAATGTGGGATTTACCTGTCATTTACCCCAAACGACCAGCGACGTCATATTGTGAGGGCCACTACTCGGCCACGAAACGGTCTTGGAGCGTCGTGGTTCGTCTATTACTCTAAAGAGATCAAGAAGCATTGAAGGAAAACAGGTTTGACTATCGAAAGAGAAGTCCTCGTGGTAGATCGTCGTATTCGGCCAATCATCAACACGACAAGCAGCCACAGGATCTGCGCTGTCAGGGACCCCGATGACGCAGGGCAAGACTCCCCTTGCACCACCTTGCCGGGCACTTGGACCGTTGCATCTCGATCACTGTCGACGTCAAGGATGTTGCTTCCAGGCCGTGCCATCGTAATTGGGTGCCACACCACCGTGCCCCATTGCATGCGTTAAAGCACATCAGGGACCATGTCCTTGTGGCGGTGCTGTCGTTTCTTCAGGGCATCAGGATTTTATTTCCGATGAGCATTAGATCGAGAGAGGTATGAGGCTGGAAGCAGAGTGTGATGCTCTTTGATCTAGAGGATGCCGGTACTTGAGTTACAACGGTGGTCGGACACAAGAGAGCATGTAGAGGTTACAATGAAAAGGTGAAGCTACAGCATCAAAACTAGGTGCTCGATACATGACGAATGATAGAAGCAGAGAACAGGTCAGAAGGCAGGTTGGAAGCTTTTCTCATGAGGACGAGGGAGTCAAAAGACAGCCTCACAATGGACAAGCGGGGAAATCTGCACTGTTCATCGCAGTTCCGCCTCCTACCTATGTAGGTCCTCATCTCGTCTCATCTCAACTCAATTTCGAATCCAAGCAAGTTGCCCATTCAGCAATTCTGCGAGGTGCCATTCGTTACACGTTGCACGCTAATGCACCAACATGCAATCTGTCAACAGCACATCTCGTCCTATGGCTGTCAAACCCATCTTCGTTCGGTCTCAGGATGCGGCTGCCAAAACTCCATCTAAACGCCAGCCAGTGCCACCACCAAACACGACCAAACCTGGAAGAGTTGATCGCTCCGAAGGGCGTGGTTTTCATCGAATCTCAAAGGTCAGAGGAAGCGACAGGAAAAAGCCGGAGCCAAGTTCAATTTTAGCAGACAAGTTTACAGGTATTTAGCCCTCCTATCACTTGACCTATGCTCATTACCTCCAGAAAGTCTCGAACAGTACCGAGAGAATGTGCAAATCGAAAGCACAAGCATGCTAGACGAGGCTGAGAGAAAACTGATCGGAGGCCTCACAGAACTCTCCGTCAATATCGAAAGTCATTTTCGTGGATTGGCAGAGATAGAAGAGCCGTTACAAAGACCACTTGCTACCGAAGCGTTAACGAAAGTCTCAAACGGAACAGGTAACCAAGGGGCTGAGGGCGAAGTCTTGCTCAAAGATCGTATCATGCAATTTCGTGCATTGCGAGAAGAGAAAGAGGACGTCCTGAGCAAATTGTGGAAGGAGTGGGAAGATATCCAGTTTGATCTGATAAGACTTGCCGTCGAGGCCTTCGGAAAGCAGTCACTCCTCATCGTCCAGCTTCAAGATAGAGCCATGAAGCCAGGCCAGCAAGAGAGACTGGAGAACACCCTTGACTCTGCTCAAAAGATACATGATGAGATTCACCACCAACATGCACAACTGGAACAAGACATGACAGGATTTGAAGAGACCATTGGCCAGATCTCGAATAGAACGAAGAAGGCAGCCGCCGACATGCAGCAGGTATGGACTCTTCACCTCACGCTCGACTCCATCCTAATGGGCGATCACAGCAATATAACGTGCAAAAGAGCAAGTTGTTCAAGGGCCTCATGCAATCCATTGAGCAGCTTGCGGCGTTGTGAAAGACATTTGGACCCGAGATACCGGATGGTTGCAACCACACCAGCAGAGAGTGCTACACGTGAACGGTCATCGGTCCCGTGCTGACACTCAAATGCGCGAGGTTAGAAATGTCGGTCTAGGGTGAGGTCATGATCGCAACAGCTGACCTGTTCCATCCTCAACAAGAACTGAAAGGCCGTGTTTTGTGCAGATTGCAGTACACAGATGGACGGCCCGCGTCTCGCTCTTCGCCTCTTCAGACTGTCGATATCCGCGAATATCCGCATCGGACTCGGGCAAATGAGGTCAATTTAACTCGCGGAATCGAAGCCGGAGTTTTTCAGCGAAGCCTTGTTTCCTCCCAATTGGTGATCTTGTCCCACCAATCTCAACGTGTAGGTAGGTATGAAGACCTTCATTGTGTTGCAATCAGTGGCCAACCCCGCTGGCATCAAGAACCTAGTGGAAAATTTCTCTTCTGAAAATCTCTCGGTTCTCTTCTGCAACCATGTGACGCGATGTGTCCCGGTCTTGCGGGCGTCCTTCGCATTCGGTGGGTGCAGGACCGCCCTGATAAGACCTTGTACTTTCAAAGGCGTACTGCTTTAGCGTGGGAACGTGGTAAGTCGCGATCGTCAAAGAATGTGGATTGGCAGACCAACGGAACGGATCTATCTCTGGATGTGCCATCGTTGGGATGTATGCCTTGTTCCACCGCAAAACCTTGCGAGAATCCACTCCAACACCAGTCTTGTGTCTCTTGTATTGTGTTTTTTTTTTATGTCCAGGTACCCGCGTCTGCCGAAGGCGATATATGAGTCAAGGTTTTGTTCTTCTATTCCTTTCGACCTTTTCCCTGTTGTATCTTAACTTCTTATAAGCGGCTCATCTATCCTGGCTAGTGTTGACACATTCTTTGTTCTTTGAGTCAATTGATCATCTTTGATCATCAAGTCAGTCATCATGGCTCCAGTTGCTGTTACGCCTGTCTCTCCGCCATCTCCCACCCTTGACGATACTTCTAAATTGACCAAGGCTGGCACGGCCGCAATACTTGAGAAGACTGCCTCTAACAGCCGTCGAGTTGCAGAGCTAGATGCCTCGAAACTGACCATTACCCGCAACCTCAACCCCAAGCATGTGCCGGTGGCCAACTCGCCAGAAGTCTGGTCGCAGAGCTGCACGACGGATCATATGCTGACCGCTCGCTGGACGGAGAAAGATGGATGGGAAGCGCCCGAAATCAGACCTTACGGGCCGCTGTCAATCATGCCCACGGCATCCGTCCTGCATTATGCCACCGAGTGCTTTGAAGGAATGAAGGCATACAGAGGCGTGGATGGCAAGGTCCGCCTTTTCAGGGCCGACCGCAACGCAAGACGATTCTTACAATCAGCAACTCGGATTGCACTGCCCAGCTTCCCGCCAGAGGAATTTGTCAAGTTATTGAAGAAGTTCGTCGGCGTCGAGGCAAGCAAATGGATCGCCGAGCCGGAATCTTTCATTTACATTCGACCAACCATGATAGCAACGGCACCTGCTCTCGGTGTACAGAGACCCAAGGAGGCATTGATGTATATTATCATGGTCATGTTCCCGTCTTTAGACGACCCGAGCTGCAAACCCCCTTCTTCTCTTCCTGCGCAGCCCACAGCCTCGAAGGGGATGCGCCTCCTTGCTTCCCGGCACGACATGATCCGAGCCTGGCCGGGCGGATTTGGAAACGCGAAAGTCGGGGCAAACTACGGACCGTCGCTCGTCGCGCAGGGAGAAGCACGGGCCAGGGGTTACGATCAGATTCTGTGGTTGTTTGGGAACGAGTGCTTCGTCACTGAAGCAGGCGGCTCCAATTTCTTCGTGCTGTGGGACAACAAGCAAACCGGACGGAGAGAGCTTGTCACCGCACCGCTGGAAGACGGAGTCATTCTCGAAGGCGTCACGCGCGCGTCGGTGCTGGAACTCGTCAAATCTGGGGCGATCGGCGGCGGTAATGTGGATGTGGTTGAGAGGAAATTCACCATGCATGAACTCATCGAGGCCGAGAACGAGGGGAGACTCCTCGAGGCGTTTGGAGCCGGGACGGCCTTTTTCATCTCCCCGGTGCAGGATATTCATTTCCGAGGTTCAGATCTTGTCCTACCGCTGGGAAGGGAAGGGCAGGAGAACGGTGTTGCTGCCGAGACCAACGGAGCCAGCTTTGCCATGGCCGTCAAGCAGGCCTTGAAGGACATCATGTATGGCCGACGAGAGCACGAGTGGGGTGTGGTGATTGAAGAGGAGAAAGAGAGACGTGCTTTTGAATGATGGCTCATGACACGTTTGAGAGTCCTGTTTTTTTTTTTCTCTCTTTTTTCCTTTTGTTTTTATGATGGCCAGCTAGCATCGGGAGCGAACTGGGAATGAATGAAAAGGAATAAGCCGGGGGAAGCAGTTCGACTCGGTGATGATGGATTTTTGATTATGGCCCATGCGATCTCGGGCCGCGCATATATTGTTGTTTTGTACATATTGTCGCCGAGGCATTTGGAAGTGTTTGGGAGAATGAACATACATCTGTGAACACGAGACTTTCTTGACCCTTTGAACGAGGTGCACATTCGATGATGCTGGGAGATCGTGCTTTCTCGCAATCTTCGGTGTGAGCCTCATGAGCCTGAACTGCTACGCTCGGACCATGCATGACTCATTCCATCGCATCCCTCCTCGAGTCGAGGGCCTTTTCACGAGCTCTCTCCCTTGGCATCCTTGGACCTGGCCCCAGTGCTCTGCTCAGTCTCTTCTCGTGCCTCTTGTGCTTTTTGGCCTTCTACATCTCCACCGCTCTTGTCACCGCCAGCGGAGGTCGGCTCGACATCCTCGTCACCCTCTTCCGTAAGGATGACCTTCTTCTGCGCAAGCAATTCTGCCAAGCTGCCGTCCTTGTGCATGTTGATCAGGATGTCGCAGCCGCCGATGAACTCCCCGTCGACGTATAGCTGGGGAATTGTCGGCCAGTCCGAGTATTCTTTGATTCCTGTAAACACATGTTTGAACCCGGTTAGCTTCGGCTGCCTATAGATTTGTCGCTCAACTCAAGTTTCCTTGGGTCGCGAGCCAGACGATTGCACACTGTCTAGGAGCTTGGGAGCAGCTGCTAGATGCCGGGTGTATGGAGAGACGTACCACTCCTCAGCTCATCATCCTCCAAAACATTGAAAGCAGTGAATTTCCGGGGATCTACACCCTGCAAGCCCAATATCTGGATCGACGTTCGTGAGAATCCGCATTGTGGTGTTTCTGGGGTTCCCTTCATGAATAGCACCACCGGCGCCGAGGCTACGGCTCTGTCGATCGCAGCGCGGACTTCTTGAGAGAGGAGCCGCGTCTGTGAGAGAGCAGTTGATATGCGAGGGAGGAGAGAGGCTGAAGTGGCGCGGGGGGAGATGGAGGCGAGGACGCCGCGAAGGGCCTGTTCGTAGTAGTTAGTTTCCTCTGTCGTTTGCAATATTGGGGTGACGGAAAAAGACGTTACAGGTGTTCTTAGCGTTCTCTGCAGCATCGTGGAAGTTGTGTCGGGTGTGGCTGAACAAACAGGTTAGGAGTCAAGTTTGGACCATGCGACGCTGTTGGAGAAAATTGTCGATGGCGGCTCGGATGATGTCAATCAACGTGGTTGACAAATGGACGTCGGCCCTATGGTGCTGCGCTTCCTCCCCCAGATTTACACGGTATTTCCTCTCCTTTGAACACCTGACAAATCGACCGAGTGAATTTTACATACCGCTCTATAAGAAGGGAATGTAGACTCTGAGAAAGGTAATTGCCTCTTTTCTCTTCTCCCATACACATCAGAAAACAAAAGCGCCATGACCACCACAAACCCCACAAGCAGCGGCGAGCGTTTCTCCGCCGCCGCCTATGAAAATGACGGTAAACACCACATTCTCCTGTCCGCAAGCGGCTCCGTAGCGGCGATAAAGATCCCCCTGATTGCCAGATCCCTTGGTTCGCACCCGAATGTGTCCATCCGCATCGTCCTGACAGAATCCGCCGAGCAGTTTCTGCAAGGCCAGTCGGCCGAACAACCCCCGCTACGCTCTCTATTGGATTGCCCCGGGGTGGACGGCGTCTACCACGAGGAGGACGAGTGGTCAAAGCCCTGGGTGCGAGGCGACAAGATCCTACACATTGAACTGAGGCGTTGGGCCCACGTGCTGATCGTGGCGCCCCTTTCGGCCAACACCATGGCGAAGATTGTCAATGGCATCAGTGATGGTCTGCTCCTGAACGTCATCCGGGCGTGGGACACGACTGGCTTGATCGATATGCGCAAGAAGAGGATATTTGTCGCGCCGGCCATGAACACTGCCATGTGGCGCCATCCGATCACGAAGAAGCATATTCAAGTATTACAGGAGGACTGGGGCGCCGATAAGGACGGTTGGTTCACGATCCTGCGTCCTACGGAGAAGGAGCTCGCTTGTGGCGACACAGGCGATGGCGCTATGATGGACTGGAAGGAGATTGTGAGTTACGTCGACGAGCACTTGGGACTTGGTATCCAGGATTTTTATGAGGCCAATGGTCAGTGACGACCGGAATGCGATTATGCGTCGCCAACCGCCTCAGCAGTGAGACGAGACTCCTCTTGAGACTTCCGATGAATATAGTCTCCAAACAGACCGAGAGATATGACTCCGCCGGTGAACCAGGCACCGTTTTTAAACCACCACCAACAATCCTTGACATCATTCAGATTCACCCGTCGAACCATGGTCGCCAAAGCCAGTGCCCCGCCCCCGCAACTTCCAATAAAGAATATCGGACCTGCTCCAGCAAAATAACCGGCGGTGGCGAGCAGTCCGATCTGAGCGGCAGAGAAAACACCCAGGGCGGTCTTGGAATTGTGCTGGTGTGCTTGGGCGATCGACTTGATGCCCACCTTGACATCATCCTTGATGTCCATATAGGCATAAATCATATCATAACTGAGGGTCCACGCGACACAGCTGGCGTACAGTGCAGCCGCCGCCGCAAGTGCCTCAGGATTGGAGACAAGGTCGATGCCTAAAGCCGGAAAGCCCATGATGGCACCCCATGAAAAGGTCAGGCCGAGGACAAACTGAGGGTAATGGGTGACTCGCTTCGCCAGAGGATATACAGTGACTAGAAGGAGGCTAGGGACTCCATAGTAGAGACAAGGTAAGGGAAATTGCAAGAGCAGCGTCAATCCAGTAAGAAGCTGTGCGCCTAGATATACAATTGCATTTTCAACAGAAACGGCTTTCCGCGCAATGGGTCGTAGTCGTGTGCGTTCGACATGTGGATCCAGGTTGCGATCCCAGAGATCGTTTATTGTACAGCCAGCACCTCTCATGATTAGAGCGCCGGAGAAGAAAAGAGCTGTGGTCGATAGCACCTCCAGCGGGGAGGCCATTGGTACAGCCATCGGCGCTGCCAGAAGTGTCGAAAACATGCAGGGGAGGAAGAGGTAGTATGTCCCCGCGGGTTTGTCGAGCCGGATTAGTTCGGCATAAGGAATCCATGATGAGGGCAGTCTTGATATGATACCGGTCGTGGGGAGTTTGTATATCGTCGGGAGATCCTGGGCTAATGGGGCGGACGAGGCCGATGTCGCTAGATGTCTCCCTGGACTCGCGGAGCAAACCAGCGCCAATACAGGTCGTTGTTTGCAGGGGGGCGTTGCATGATGAAGAGCCCTGTGCTGATATGCCCGAAACCCACACACCGACGTAGCAGACCGAGAAGATAGCCTGAACGTCTTGCAAAGAATCTTTGCATGCGCTGTTCTGAGCGTCCGAGACATGTCTAGCGGGCTTCCATGGTAGCTTCGGGGACAAAAATGTTTGAAAAAGTTGCGACGCAAGGCTGAGAAGAATTTCAGGTCGCGCCGTTTGTTTGAGGAATAGCGCAGCCTTTCTCCGCAACCAGAACTTTTGTTCCCGAAGGCGCGTCGCGAGATTCGACGGTGAACCTTTACGACTTGCAGTTTGCGCCTGTAATTCCTGGCTGCACCGTTCCTTCACGTTCCGCTTAATGTATCGTCACCTCCTCTCGCCCTAATCACATCCCTCTACCTCGGTCACCCGAATCTCCGTCGAGCAGGCATTCCGCAGATTGACCGTCCGGTCTGCTTGCCCCACAGCCTCGGCGAGAATGCGTTTCATTTCCGAATCACCAATGCGAAAGAGAAGGGTTGTACAACTGAAAAAGACCATTCGTCCTCTTCTTGAGACGGACTGACCATGCCGTCCACACGACCTTGTGCGGCATTTGAGCCCATCTCACCAGACTTCGATCTGAAAGCCCTGGTCGAGTCTCAGCCGAATTTCGAGTGGGTTGTTCGCATCCACTGCGACATGATAGATCACCAGGGCCTGGAAAACTTCGAGAAACTGGTCCTCATTCATGTCATTCTCGGTGGAAAACCTCTTGTCATCGAGGGTTATGAACAACGACTTGACAGATGGACTTTCGCGCTGCAGTGGCTCCGTGACAACTGTGGATCAAAAGGTAGGATTTGCGCTGCTCTCAAAATACACATTACGTCCTGACGGCGTCCTTCAGTTGAAAACGCAAGAGATCTCACCAAGAAGGCCAATGTCCCGCTATCGATTGGCCACTACTTGAATAATATGGCATTATTGACAAACCAGTGGACACCACGGAACTACAAGGACCCCGCGCGTCAGCGGATGTATCTCAAAGATATCGACTGCCCGCAGCTGTGGCAAGATAAACTATCGGAAATCATTCCTGCGGGTCTCTTCTACCTCAATGAGTCCACAGGTGATGTGGGTGGGTTTGGAGCAATGGACCAAAACGACCCTATTCGGCCAGGTGTGAGAAAAGGGAAGGGAATCGCCAGAGCTGGAGATTTGATGAGCAGTCTTCCAAAAGAAATGCGCGCGGAAAACCTCATGTGCTATATCGGTCACGAAGGCACCTATACCCCGGCCCACCGTGAGATGTGCGCAAGTCTTGGTCAGAACATCATGGTCGAAGCTTCCACAGGCCTAGCTGAAGACGGAAAAATCACCAAGCCAGGTTCTTCTATTTGGTTCATGACCGAAACCAAAGAACGGGAGGTGGTCGCCGAGTACTGGCTTTCTCGCCTTGGTCATGACATTGAGATCGAAAATCATTTCGCCCAAGTCAACGCGTGGAAGAATGCACCGTTCAAGACATACGTTGTCGAACAGAAGCCCGGTGATTTTATCCTTATTCCTCCATTGGCTCCGCATCAGGTGTGGAACCGTGGAACCAGAACGATGAAAGTCGCTTGGAACAGAACAACCGTCGAAACTCTCGAGATGGCAATGCATGAAGCTCTACCACGAGCGAGGATGGTATGCCGCGATGAACAGTACAAGAACAAGGCAATCGTTTATTACACCATGCAAAAATACTCGAAACTCCTTCGGCTGGCAGAGAAGTTCAGACAGAAGTCAATAGGCCCCAAACATAGAAACCCAGGCGACTCGAAGGTCAGGCAGCTAGAAAAGGACTTCCGCAGACTGCAGGTTCTGTTCACTGAAATATTGGTGTCGGAAAGCTTCCTTCCGGCCCGTCCCGAGAAAAAGGTTGAGTATATCCCGTACGAGAGCAACATTACTTGTTCATATTGCCGCTGCAATATTTTCAACCGGTTTCTCACCTGTCCCAATTGCGTGGAGCAGTTGGCAAACGGCGAAGAAGACACATATGACATCTGCATGGAGTGTTATGCAATGGGCCGAAGCTGTGCATGCATTTCAAAATTGAGGTGGGTCGAGCAGTGGCCTTGGGGAGAGCTGACCCAGAAACACGAACAATGGCGCCTGCAGATTCTGCAATATGAGGGCAGGGTGACTGAAAAATCACCCATGCCACTGAAAATTGAACTGGACAGACTCGGCAGCAAGAGAACTCTGGCGCAGATCTGCCAGTGTGAATTAGACAGGAGGCCATATCGAGACAGGAAGCGTCCGCCATCGCCTGTGACAGGTGACGATCGCGAAGAAGTGGAGGAGGTGGACGCCAACGGGATCGTCAAGAAAAAGAAAAAGATCAAGCGAACCGAAAAGTTTCTGAAGGCACACGCTCGTTGTCATGTTGATTTCCACTGGGAGCCTAAATGGAAACAAGCAACGTGCACGAAATGCAGCAAGAATTATTGTTACGGCACTCTTTTCCGAAGATTCGACATGAAGCCACAGGACATTCTCGCCGATCCGAACTGGCTGTGTCCGAGCTGTCTAAATATCTGTGGCTGCCGTCAATGTAAGACGAGGCCGGGGTACAAGCCCTACACCCCGTCGGGAACTATCCTTGGTCACAACACCAAGGCAATAGCCGACCCGCGCTCGGTGGAAAGTCTGGTAGACTTCAGCTACTCGAACATCGCGTGGATCCAAAAAGCAGACGATGATCACGGGGATCACTCACGTCGCCTCGAAAAGCGTCGTCAAGAGGCAGAAGTAGCCAAGGCAATCAGGCCTGAGCTCGGTGAGCATTATGTCGACGGTGATCAACAGATGGATGACGAAGTCGAGGAGGGTCTCCTTCGGTTGGCGCAACAAGAGGGGATACCGATCGATCCGGCGTTGGGAGCTCTAGGTCCACCTGAGTCCCCTGCAGATGACGAGGACGACTACGACGAAAACCCCGAAGGAGTGAAGGTCGCAGGAGAGTCAATCCCCATTGACGACGTTGCAACTCAATATGCACTTCCCGAAGGTGGCGTCATCAGGAATGTTGAGCACGCTTACGATCCCACCGAGGCTATCACTTATGACTATCCCGATCCAGAGGGCGGTCTTCATATTCCTGTCCGTGTCGAGGAAGAGCAAGCGGTCGTATCTTCAGGATATGCGACTGCTGGCGGAGAGGACCGGGCAGAGATTGAAATGGTCGAGCGAAAACGGAAGCGCGTGAGGATTGATGATGGTGACCGTCCTTATTATCCCAAGAAACCCAACACTGAGAAAAACAAGGCCCGAAAGTCTCTGATTGTGAAGTTGCCGCTTCCAGCAGAGAGACTTCAAGAGATTGAAAGAATGGCAAATGTTGCACGGCGGGCCTTGGGCGGAGTGGAAGCACCTGCACCAGTCATCAGCTCGGACCTGCAAGCTCTTAACGCGGCCGAAGGAAATCCTCAGACCGGGCCAAAGAAGATTCGGCGAGGTGATGAACATGTTGCTGTCGAACAAGATGATGAATTTATGCCCGGTCGATATCGCGACCGCCGGAAACACACCACAGATGGAGCGCATCGACCGCCGCCTGACGCAGAGATTACTAGGCGGCAAACCCGGATGCAAAAATCCCACTATGAAGAGCCATCAGAGGATGAGTTCAACGAGGTTGTCTCTGAGCCTGCTTCTGAGCGCCGCAAATCCACGAACACACCGACGATGAACGTGGTGAGGTTGGACGATGCCGAGTCAGACTTTGATTCTTCCATGTCCTTGGACAATGAATCTCCAGAGAATCCGAGCTCTGCCTCGAGCCCGCCGGCTGAAGTTGCAGCGAGCGGTCCCAAGCCAGCACCACTAACGGCCACGAAAGCGCCCAAACTGACTGTGGTGCAAAGTGTCTATAGAACCGCAACGACAAACTCCCCAGACGAGCGAAGTGAGAGATCGGACTTTGTATACTCACCAGCACCGCCTCCAACGAAAACGACTGTTACTAAATCAACGTTAGCTACTTCGAACCTAGATCACGCAAGAGCTGCAGCTGAAGCGCAGGCGAATCGACGGGCAAAAATGGCCGCCATCGAGTGGATGGAGAACGAGAGCGAAGACCTAGACGATGTTTGGTCTCGAGGGTCGTTCTTAGAGGACGATTCCTTGGGCAGTAAGGCCACTCCTCCAGCTCAGGTAGAAGCGGTCACTGGCAGAGATGAAGAGATAGAAGAGGAAGAAGCTGTTCCACCTCCTTTACCACCTTCACCTCCCAAGCCCGTCACGAATAACAAAAAACAGGCGGGAAGACCTCCGGCTGCCCCGGCTGCACCGAAACGCGTAATTGCACCGACTGTGAAAGCGTTGGCTTCGGAGTGGGCGGATAGTGATGATTCGGACGATGGCGCACCACTTCGTGGACCAGGCGGCCCAGGCGGTGCTTGGACTTCCGTTAATCACGGTCCTGCACGCGCCAGTCAAGTGGTGGCTCCGAAGAGGAGAGGGAGGCCACCAAAACGTCGTTAGAAGCTTGGAGTGTGCAGAGGATAGGATCATGTACAAAATGTACAAAATGAGCCTTTTTGTCGGAAGCCGGAGAGTCTGTTATTGGGGCTACAGAGTGTTGGCTGTGTTCTTGGAAACTGTCATGAACAACGAGAGTCACGTTTTGGAGTGGGAGCAGCTCGCGTACTTGACAAGTTGAATTGTTCAATGTGCATGATACATAGGGTGGACCTTGAGCTCGGAGTACAAGCCAGTGGATTGGCCCTGATGTGTTTTATGGTGATGTGAAGGAGCTGTTTACAAAGACATGAAGGAAATATGTTCAGACATTATTTTTGCCTGAGAGTAGCTGGCATAGATGAATTTTCCGCTGAGGCTGCAGCTTCCCCCCCTTTTTTGGCCTTGGACGAGGCTGACCGCCAGCAAAGTTCGTTCGGGTTCCGACTCCGATGGTGGTGAAATGACATCGCAGGCACCGCAGTTTTGATGGCATTTTCTCCCCTCCAAATCCTGCAACCCCCCCAACCCCAACACCTTTACAAACATTTGATGCTCTGTCAAATTGGTGTGTTCTAAAGGTCAAGAAAAGGTCAAGGCAATGGAGGGGGTGCGCGTTTTCCAGCGCAATGTTGGTTTGAGACAGCTCTTCTCTCAGACTCGAGCGCCCCTACAGCAATCGTTCCGCACCAGACCGTCCCTTCTATACCCTCACCGAGCTCTTTTGAAGCGGTCCATACACAGCCAGCGACCTACGAGCACCTCGTCGCCCTCCCCCTTCCGATCATTCCGACCACAAACCCAACGACTACCACGGCGGAACAACAATGCCACAGGCCGCCGCTACAACTCGAGCACCACCAGTTCCGCCACGTCCGCGAAACCCTCTATCAAGGAACGCCTGAAGACCATGTCGCGCGAGTACGGCTGGACGGCCGTGGGCGTCTACCTGGCGCTCTCGGCGCTCGACTTCCCCTTCTGCTTTTTGGCGGTCCGCATGATGGGCACCGAGACGATCGGGCACTACGAGCACGTCGTGGTCGAGACGTTCAAGTCCATCGTCAAGTGGCCGATCCAGGGGTCCGCGAAGGCCGAGATGGCGGCCGACGGGGCCATCGACGGGGTTTCTGGGGAAGCCGGTGTGAGCCAGGTCGAGCAGGCCGGCGGCAGGGTCCTGGAAGAGGAGACCAACGACCACGGGTACAAAGCTGCGGAGAAGGCAAATCGAGGGGACAATGCTAGTATGTGCTTCTAACCCTCCCTTCTTCTCTTCCCTTTTCCTATATGTCTCTGTGTCCGTGTTGGGTGTCTGGGGGAGTATACACCTCATCTGCGCAGAGGCAGACCGGGACGAGAAAAAACAAAGCTAACAATATCCGTGTTTTCTTTTTGCTTCTAGGTATCTGGACCCAACTTGCCCTCGCGTACGCCGTGCACAAATCCTTCATCTTCATCCGCGTCCCTCTCACCGCCGCGGTCCTGCCGAAAGTCGTCAAGACGCTGAGGTCGTGGGGCTATAACATTGGCAAGATGCCGCAGCGGAAAGCCGTCGGCGCTGGCACAACGGGCATAAACACCCAGGGTTCAAAGGTTAAACCGGGCGACTGAAAAAAAAGTGTTTCTCTTTGGGCCTTTCACGTTTTGGCAGGAAATGATGTCAAGTCCCTCACTCTTCTCATTTATTTTCTGTCTGGGCCACCGTTTCGACAATGGACAGTGGGCGTGGGCGTGGGCGTGGGCGGGCTTTTTGCTTACTCGCCGTCTCCAGCACAAGGGCACAGGGTATTATTATAATAATACAATGTACAACAAAATTTCGCCTTTTTTAGATTCTACCTTGTTTCTTTTTGTCTCTCCCAGCCTTTGCTCGTTCTCCAAAAGAAAACTAGTCAAGCCGCTGTCCCTCCAAGGGATCCCTCGTTCCCTCCTTGTCGAGCAATTGCACCACGGTCCCATCCTCGGTCTGCAGACTCCACTCGAGGGTCTCGAAAAACCCGCCGCGGCTGTTGCGTCGGAGACTTACGAACTTGGTCTTTGCCGTGCCTCGCGTGCCCTTGACCCAGAAGCTGATGTCGATGGTGCCCTGCATGGGCGACAGCTCGCCGCTGATCCAGGGCACCTTGCTGGCAAAGTAGATTTCGTCGCCGAGCAGCTCGCGCGCGTGGCGGTTGGTGCGCAGGGCGTACAGGATCGAGTTGACGGTCGAGGACGACGACTTTTCGTAGTTGAAGATGGCCAGCGACGCGAGCGTCACCAGCACGATGAACACGGGAAGCGTCTTGAGCCAGATCGAGATCGGGCGCGGGAGGTCTGGTAGTGCGCGGTCCGGGCGCCGTGAGAGCAGAGGTCCTGACCCTTCGCGCGGGGGAGGGACGAGTGGGCGCACGATTCGGTCGTCGACCGTAGCGGAGGCGGAGATGTGTTGCGTGGTGGAGGAGGAGGAGGTTGAGGACAACGATGATGAGGCGCGGAATATGTTCAGTCTCGGGGCACGGATCGAGAAGGGGTCGTGCTGGTGGTGCGCCCGCAATAGCGTCCGGCGGAGAGACAGGGAGAGCGGAAGTGTCTGGAGCTGGGAGAAGCTGTAGGCGGTAGGGAGGAGCTTGTTCACACCCATGGTGGCGGTCGGGGGAGTTTGCTGTCAGGCTCGACAGTTTGTTTGTGTGTGCCTATTTCTTACAAGGCCTGCTGGAGCAACCCGGATAGACTGGGAGTATACTCAGTAGCGCAGCTGGCTGGATATCGAGGTTCATGAGATGGAAAAACCTAGTAATTGCCATATGCGGAAGGATTCTGGGGGGGAGCAAAGGCCGCTTTAAGCCCGAACCTAGAAAGCTAATTACTACCAGGAGCTTTAGTTGAGCCACCAAGCGACTCTCCTATGTACATACGTGGTACATCTCTCCTACTAAAGAGGGTGCATTTTTCTCCTTGTGAAATGAACATCCAGCCTCGAATAATATCGCGAGGCTTCTTCGAGCCATGGCCTCAAGTGGTTTTAAAGCCCTGGCTACAAATCGCAAATGGCGACTGACATCCCATGGCTAGGACATGACACATGTCAGGCTATGTACTACATAATTCTGGCAGGCCGCCGAGTGGGCACCTCCAGCCGTGACCAGCGGGAAGAAGCCACTCGGCCCTCTTTAAACACGGCCAGCAGGTGTTTCTCAGGTCTGTCGAGAACGGTGATGTCCTCCAACGGGTTGGCGTTCAAGATCAACAAGTCGGCCACGAACCCCGGCACCACCCTCCCAAGGGAATCCGGTCGGCGCATCATCCGAGCCGCGTTGATTGTGGCACTCTGGATGATCTCCAAGGGAGACTGCACTTGTCGCCGCAGCTCAAACTCCTTGGTTTGTGCAAAGTGCAGGGGTCCTAGGAGGTCGGTCCCGAAGCAGACAGTGACGCCTGCTTCCTTGGCCAGCTCGATGGCTCTGAGCCCGGATTCGAGGGTGTCCTTGAGCTTGGCTATCGACTCGGGGCTCACGAAGCTGCCAAACTCGGGCAGCGATGCTGCGGCATACGCCACCAGAGTCGGTGTCAGATAGACCCCTTTCTGGGCCATGAGCTCCGCGGTCGCTTTGTCGAGGAAGTTGCCGTGCTCGATCCCGAGGACACCACAGTTCACCGCTTGCCGTATCACCGCCGGTGTGTATGCGTGCGCCGTGGCGAACGTCCCGGCATTGGAGGCCACGGTGGTGATGGCCTTGATTTCATCCTCGGTGAATTCCATGTCGCCCAGACCTCCGCGTGGGCTCGAGACTCCTCCTCCAGCCATGATCTTGATGAAGTCGGAGCCCAGCCGGAGTTCTTCTCGGGTGAACTTCAAACACTCGGGCACGCCGTCCACGATCCGACAGGAGAGCTGTTTGGCGCCGCCACCACCGCAACAGTCGCCGTCGTCGAAAGCAGATCGCCTGTCGCCGCAGCCCCCGGATTGCGATAGCTGACGCCCTGCGATGAAAAGCCGGGGACCAGGATGGATGCCTTCTTCAAACGCCACTTTCAGCGGTAACAGCGCGTCGCCACAGTCTCGCACCGTGGTGAAGCCCCGGTCGAGCATCGCTTGGCCGATCTCCGGCTGGCGAAGCAGAGACGTGTCCGGGGAGAGATTCAAGATATCGTCAAAGCTGCTGAAGCCCTGCACTGCCGCCAGGTGCACATGGCAGTCCCAGAGACCTGGCAGGATGTATTTGCCCTTGAGGTCGATGCACAGGGTGTCTCCTCCGTCGTCAGTCGTATTCCTCCCACCCTCGTCCCCAATATATCGGACAAAACCTCCTCCCAACTCGACGGTGGCGTTGTGCCGTACACTCCCGTCGACGGGATCAATGACATGGGCGTTGTCGAGAATATATGTCTTTTGGCGTGACAGTTTCCACGGCGTCGTCACAGCATCAACATCTATTGGGGGATCGAACTTGAGGGGAGGTACCGCCATGCTCAGAGTTTAGTACTTTATTCTTTTCTCTGGCTCTCAGGCTTGAGTTTCTTGTAGCGAATCAATCCAGATCCAGATTCACAGAAATTGTTATACAAAAAACACCTCGAGCACCATTAAATCATATACACACGGGTCATTTATCTCTCGTATATCACCCACCCCAAACATCCGGGTGATAGATAGCCAGGCAGGCAGACACTCACTCGCCCGCCCACCGACATCCCAGTCGCCACTTGTAGAATCCCGTTTTACTTTACTCGTTCATCAATTTCTGTTGCAATGTGCAAATGCTGACCTGTCCTCTTCTCTTCTCTTCTCTGGCCTGCCCTGACCTGACCTGACCAAGTCTGGCCTAGCCTATCAGGGGGATCTGCATTTTTTTTCGCTGTGGCCTTCTCGACTTGGACACTGGATGGCATGGATAAAATGGATAAAAGTGGGGGCCTCGTATGTACATAATGTACATAATGTACATCCTTGATACCACCCTGGACATGACCTGGTTTCCCCGATGGGGGTGGTCAATCAGATCAGAGATTTTCCTACCTCGTCTCGTCTCGGTAAAGCTCTATAACTATGTACCGAGTACTGTATAGGCGATTACGAGGTATTATCCCGTGCCGCATCCTCAGTGAATTCGTACTCGTACTTGGGTTATATACACACCCTTGGTTCATGGTGATGGTCAATAGGTCAGCTGGGGGATCAGTAATTTTCGCCGGGATAGATCAGACCAGATCAGATCTGACTTGACTTGACCAGACAGGGAGGGAAGGATACAAACCAGGTTTACACTGGCCTAGCACACCGGGTACATATCCTACAGTCGCTTCATGACTTGACCAAAAGGCACGAGATACAAGGATAGTACGAGATACTTATGTTTGGCCTTGGGACCGACATGCGCTCGCTGGTAAGAGGTCCTCAAAGCAGCAGAATCTCCACGTCCAAGTTCCTCAACACCTCGCGCCAGTCCACGAGGACGATGCCAGCATCACATCCTCGTCGTGCGGCGACTTCTTCTCGTTCACTCCAGATCCGCTTCACGACCTGGTGGATCAACGCACGGTTGGCGACCCCGAAGCTCGTCGAGAGGCTCAGGACGCTGTCGGCCAGTGTCTGCGCCTCCGTCGTGTAGGCTTCGGCGGCGGCGATGAAGATGGGCCAGATGGAGACGGCGGTGCGGTCCATTTCGAGCAGCGACGCCGCTGCAGACAGGGTCTGGGACACCTGGTCCGTGACCGCCGATGGAGGATGACGCAGGACCACGCAGAGCAGGTAGATGGTCACGGCTGAATTGAACAGGTTCAGGTTCGACACGATGAACTTGCGCTGTTCTGCGCCCTCCTCCACCGCCCGCTGTCTGCTCATGTAGAGCTCGACCTCTGCGTCGAGGGGTGAGTCGAGCGCGACGAGGATTCTACTTGCCTGGACCAGTTCATCCTCGGACAGATCTGGCTTACGGCCGCCCCTGGAGGCGCCTCTCGCCGTCAGCTGTCCCTCGAGGAGACGGGCCTCATACAACGCCTTCATCAGCCGCGGCGTACTGCCGAGCGTATATGCGAATCGAGGGTCGGCCGTGACGTCTTCCAGGACCTCGTGAAGCGTTCTATCCGTACTGGGGGTGTCGCCACCGACGATTTGAGACATGAGCGTGTGCAGAACAAAGCTCTGTGTGATTACCCACGCCTCGTCCGAAGTAACCCATGGCTTTTGCCTCAAAAACTGCGCCACGTATTGAATTGAACCTTGGAGATGGTGCTTCAAGCCTTTGGACTGGCCGTGAAAGACATGCTCGGCAAGCGTGACGGTCAGAATTGCCGCAAGAGTACTACTGAAGTCCTCTGTTGGACGACCGAGGCTGCAGCGAAGGTGCCGCAACGCAATGCCAAAGTGCTGCGTAGCCAACCTGCGATAGCTGGCAGGGTTGAGCCCATTGAGGTTGGACAGGTGAAATGCCGACTGTGCGAGGATCCCGTGGAAGAGGGATCGGGTGCTGTTCGAAGTCGCGTCGTGCACTGCGAGGCACGGGTATGTTGACTTCCAGGGATTATAGTCGTCGTTGATGGGCGTCATCATCACGGACACATTGGAGATGTAGTGATGGAAGAGCTTGTTGTCTTCGCGTGATCCATCAGGGATCAGAGAAGTGGACAAGGCTGCCGGCATGGAAACCGTGGATGATCCAAGATCTGCATGCTCGCGGTTGCCTCTTGCTTGTGGTGAAGGGGCTGTAATCACTGATGGTCCAGTAAGCGGGCTTTTCAAGCATTCTACACCCTCTTCCCGAGGTCGAGGCGCTGTCTCCCTGAACGGGACCACCGGGGCAGCCGAAGTATCAAGGCTTTCGTAGCTCGAAAACGTAACGAATGGGCTGCGATGACGGTGTAAGACACATCGACACCCCTTCTTCTCTGCGTGTGTAATCAGATGCTCGACCTCTTTCAGTGTCCAGATCGGATATCCATCCCAGGTCAATTCACAGGGATAGGCACGTCGCTGCTGTGGCTCGTATTCCCCAGACTCGGCGTCGACCCACACGAGTCGGATGTCGTAGCCCTCACAGGTCAGACGTGAGCGAAGGCACTGCGTACACTGAGGGACGAGATTGTCGCAACGGACACCTCGGCGGCGGCAGGTCCAACAAGCCGTAAAAGTCCGCGGGGAGGTGACTTTGGGCATCTCTTAAGTGGCCATTGGGTAGGGATAGATGGGGAGGTGGACTCCCACTTTCATCGGCGTGAGGATTGGAGGAAAAAGGAAGGCCAGGACGAGAAGAATGTGTCTCGCAGGTCAGAATCTTGTACGAAGTGTTGAAAGGGTCATTTTAGGACGTCGATGATCAATGATTTGCCTGGTCTTGAAGAGGAAGTCCATAACGAAGTCTTCTTCCCCACTTCATCGTCATGCATGATGGGCCTGTCAGCCCCGAGGATTTCTATTTGGTCACTTTGATACTGCCTGGCCGGACTAACCAGGCCTGGCCATCTGAGGTGCCCAAACGACGCACCCAGAGAATGTACCTCATCACACACTACACAATGTATTCGGCTTCTTCTCCACGGTTACAACAGTTCTGTAGAATTGTTCTTCATTCTTCTTGGAGACATGCTCAGCATGTGCACTATCTTCTCCTTCCGGCTTATCGCTTTATTCTCAATATCCTGGCCGACTGACGCAGCTATTGTCCTTGTTCCTGGTGACACCTCCTTACTCAACAACTTTGCATCTCTTCTGTCCCGCAACACTATTCGTAGTCTGCGCCAATACTGAGTTACCATAGAATCCACTCACAGTCGGATGAAGTCGGCCTGCTGACTGAATAGTCGATCTTCATCTATGGGACCCATCGCGTTGTCATGATCATGAGGAGTCACGGGAGTGACGGTACACGGTCCTCCAAGGGTCTTGTCCGTTTGGGATTCCACGAGAGTCGAAGGTTTCCGGCTGCTGGAACTGCGCAATGACTGTTCGCCATTCCCACCTTCTGCTTGGGCAACATGAGGATGCGGGCATCTGACGTTGCGACAGATGCCAGATCTAGCTTGATCACGACACTGACGGAGATGACGACAAGGGCAACTTCCACCTCGCTCGCAGTAGCCAGAAGAGGCAAAGTCCGAACAAGGTGCTGCCCAAGGCTCTATCGGTGCATGGGAATAGGGACAAGGGGATCGATTGCATCTTCCAGCAAGGAAGTATTTGCACGTCGGAGAGGTGTTATGGGTGGGAACATGACTGAGATTACAGTTGATGCCTCGAGAACATCGTTGATTGCAAAGGACAGAGGGGCATAATGCAACCTTCATGGGGTCGTGGAAATGGAAACAGTTCGTGCCACGTGCGCAGTACCCTAGATGGACAGGATTAGTATCTCAAGTTTCAAAACCCGGCTTACTGAATGGACTCTTGTACCACGGAGACTGTATTGTTGGCATTGCCTCTTTTGAACGGCCGGGCTATTTCTTGTTGTCAGCCATGAGCGCCTCCCAAGGCGGAGACAAAGGAGGGAGAGTTTGCGCATGAGCTATACAAACCGAGATGTATCGTTGAACTCCTGCCGCTCAGTGTGCAGTGGTGAGTGCTGGTTGGACGTTGTTATGTAACAATGTTCAGGAGTCTGCGCTTTGACGCTAACTGCCGGAGATTGATCGGACGCTTGGAGGGACTGAAGAGGTGGTTGGTAGGCATCATTTCGCTGGCCACAATCGGTACTGCAACTGGTCATCAAGTCCTCCGAAGGGATTGTACTGACTTCAACGTCCTCAACGGACAGATCTGCAAGACTTGAGAGAGCTCAATTAAATGGGGGATCCTTGACATACATTCACTCTCTTCAGAGACCTGCGTCTGCGAATCTATCTCGGGAGTTGTGAGCTTCACATCAGGGCCGAGTATCGAGGACAACGAGTCAACCTCAACAGTCATGGTTTCGGAATCGACATCCACGATCTTCTGTGTCGACTGTTTGGTCGCTAACCAGTTCTGGATCCGGATCTGGTGCCATTGCAGAGCCTGCTTCAAAGCGCCAGAGGCTTTCTGTCTGACAGCAGCTATGAATGTCGGCTTTGGATATGGGGAGTATCGTATTGATTGATTCAGAGGCGCCTTAATCTTTGCAGGATCACTGTTGCTCTGAGGAAGGGAAAGGTACATTTGAGGAGCAACATCGCGGTTTCCTAGCGGATCTGTACAATCTTGTCAGCGTCTCGACGGGCAGTGTACGCTGTTCTTGATGTACTTTTGGAATGCTTTGTTGAGGGCTCCATGGCAGTTTCACTCATGGTCTCCACACGAATGAAGAGCCAGTGAGAGATTTGTACTCTAATTTGTGATGAATCACGACGTCTAGAAGAGGAATAAAAGCCACGGGATCAAAGAAAACCTCCCTGTGAGGGTGCAGTGAATGGGAAAGGATCTTAGCACAAGCATCAAGCCTCTCGAAATGGGCAAGGCTTACAAGGCTACGCTTGTCTCCTTGAGTCGAAGAGTCCTTGGCAGGCATGTTTGCCGATTGGTCGGCCTTCCTCCACCTACGCTTGTGAAATAATTTGGATCAGAGCTCCGAGACAGATCTGTGTCCAATTGGCTTGATACATTAATGTCAGAAGACAATGAACTGATCTAGGGAGAACGCACATCGGATTGCGTTGTATATCACTCTCCAAAATGCTCCAACCGCGAATACCTTTCCGCGCGCTGTGCAGGAAATGTCAACTGCCGTCACCTGCCTTTCGCAGGACCTACGCTCAGGTACAAGGCATCGACCCTGTGCAGTCGAGCGGGTCGGTCACAGAGAACACCGTCACAGATCTCCCTCTTGCTCAAGCCGATGATCGAACCTCACTGTCCAAATTCGAAGTTCGGCTGCGACGTTATACTCCTCGAACACCAGGTATTCGACATCTGGTCCGCCCATTGAACGAACACCTATGGAAAGGTCGACCACACTTCCCTCTCACATTTCCCAAAAAGGGCCATGGCAAAGGTGGCCGAAATCATACTGGACATGTCGTGGTGCGGCATCGTGGAGGTGGACATAAGAGAAGGATACGAATTGTTGATTTTGCAAGACACACTGGAGGAAAGCATCTGGTAGAGCGAATCGAGCATGACCCCGGTCGCACTGCTCATATCGCTCTCGTGAAAAATCTTCAGACTGAAGAAAGGAGTTATATCCTAGCGGCCGAAGGTTTACGAGCTGGGGACACGGTGGAGAGCTACCGATCAGGTCTACCACAGTCACTGATCGATGAAATGGGCGGACATATCGATCAGGGTGTCCTGGCGTCCAAAACAGCACATCGGGGCAATTGTCTGCAATTGGGCATGATCCCTGTTGGCACCCCCATATTCAACATTACTCCGACGAAAGGCGACATTGGCAAGATCTGCCGAAGTGCTGGGACACATGGGATCATCATCGGGAAAGGGGAAGACACGGTGCAGAAAGAGATGATGAAGTTGATTGGTGACAACGGCGACATGGATCTGTCTACTCTAAGCACGGAGCAATTGAGAAAATTCGAGAAGGCGGCCAACTATGTTACCGTGCGCCTGTCCAGTGGCGAGGTCCGACTCATCGACAAAGACGCTGTGGCAACCATTGGCGTTGCAAGCAATGTCAACTTCAAATACACCTCTCTGGGCAAGGCGGGGCGGTCGCGCTGGCTCAATATTCGACCGACTGTGAGAGGTGTGGCCATGAACGCAGCAGACCATCCGCACGGTGGTGGTCGAGGTAAATCCAAGGGTAACCGCATCCCGGTGAGCCCTTGGGGAATTCCAGTAAGTGCCCTTCTGCTGCTGTTGTTAACTATTCTAACCCGTCATCAGGCGAAATCCGGCTTCAAGACACGCGACAGACACAAAATCAATCCTCTCGTTGTTACCCAGCGTCCCAGGAACCAGGGACGACGCAGAAGAGGTTATGCATAGATCAGGACATGTATCAATATTGCTGGCATTGACACACTGTAAAAACTCCTGTCTCGGACACTGGCTAGTCGTGTCTGGTGGTTTAGGAATTATGGTAGTGAGGGCGCAGACTCCGGCTTTGCAGAATCATTTCCGTTCATCTCTCTCACACTCAAAATGTAGGAGGATTCTTTAATGGTTACTGTACCTCTTACTCTGTACCAAGTGCCTTGGGGAGCCTGGAAGCCCACTGCCCAGACGTCCAAGTTCCGCTCCTGCCAAGGCCTACTCGCCCCGGCTGGCCTCCGGGGATCCACTACAAGCCCTACGGAGAACCTAGGCATCTAGGCACCTAGACTCGCTAGCTAGCTTTACCTACGAGAACTCCCCATGCCCCCCATTGCCCTCTCCCCCGATTCTTAGTCATCTCCAATTTGTCCCGACACCACCAAGTTCCTTTCCATGGAGAAGCGCTACTAGTTCTTGGTGAATGGCGATCCCCTTCTCGTCGAACCTCCACGCGACGGCGAGGTTCACTTCGGCTCGAGTGTTGTTCTCCTCGTTAACAATTTAGTTCATGGCCTCACTACAAACCGCCTTCCATATATACATGATCTATATATCTTTCTGCGCAGAAATGGACAGTTAGTTATGGACACGGAAACAGAATGGCCACAACATCTCTCGTCGACTTCAGGCGCAAAGCGTCGATCTCGGGTTCAATCAGCTTGCCAAAGATGTCGCCGACAGAAACTCAAGGTGAGTCAGCCCTGCGCCATCCACCATGCATACATGTTGACGTCGATGCGCAGTGTGATCAAGAGCGACCTTGTTCATTGTGCCTGAGGTCCGAGGTTCCGTGTATCTCGGAGTCCAGACCAAGGTTAGTCGTCGCCCTTGTCGCTCTACGAGCAGTCCAACGAGATCATCTTGTCGTGAGCTGAGGAAGAATTACTCCAAGTTAGGCGCAAGAAGTCAAGGCTCCATTCCCCTGAACCAGATACTGGCCAGAGCGAGAACCAGAATGGAATTGTCCCTCCAGGTCTACATCACGCCACGAGTTCCTCCCCGCAACCACGATACAGCCATGGAGACGATCGAGAAACCAGTTCCACTCCTGGCCAGCAAACGAATAGTCCAGCGAAGGTCAAGGGACCCGTCAGTCTCGATCGACTCTCGGCGACAGATCCTGAAGCCTACAACCAGAGGATCTCATCGGCGGGATTGACACAGGAGGTCAGTCTGCCGGAATATGTGTTGATCGTGTCACTGATAGGCAGCCCAGATCATTGACAACTTCAGCCCCGAGATTGTCCTTGAGAGCTCCACCTCCGCCCTCCCTGGGGGCTTGGGGGGTTCTCAGGGGGTGTTCGGAACATCTCAGGACGATATCACGATGGAACAGCTGCTCGGCCTCGAATTACCTTCCAAACGCGTGACAGACTATTTCCTAAACACCTATCTCGATGCTGTACATTGGTTTATGATGCTTTTCCACGAGCCAACATTTCGATCGTCATATGAGAGACTGATGGCGACAAGGAGATTTTCGCGGTCTAGGTCAAATCAGGTCATCTTCATACTTCTGGTACTATCCATGGGCGCACATTACGCCTCGGAGGACGACGTCCGACAGAGGTTCCCTACCTTCCAGTTGCAGACGTTTCGAAAGCTATCTCTCAAAAAGGTCGAAGACAGCATGCATGCCTTATACGATGCAGCGGATCTCGAGTCTGTCCAAGTGTGTGTTCTTCTTGGGTCATATTACGTCTATTACGGCCACCCCAACCTTGCATTTGTTGTTCTAGGAGCTGGACTCAGATGCGCCCAA
This sequence comes from Fonsecaea monophora, assembly GCF_001642475.1. NCBI lineage: Eukaryota > Fungi > Ascomycota > Eurotiomycetes > Chaetothyriales > Herpotrichiellaceae > Fonsecaea > Fonsecaea monophora. The sequence continues at coordinate 148,881 of NW_019174006.1, forward strand.
CTTATGCTGCTGCACAGAGAATCAGCATGGCGAGGCTTGTCAGAGATTGCGAAAGAAGAGCGCAGACGAGTCTTTTGGGCTCTTTTTATCTTCGACCGGTAAGTAGAGGAGCTGACCATTCCGCATTTCTTCTGATTCGGACTGTAGGTTTGCGGCAACAATGTTTGGTCGGCCATGTGGCCTTTCCATGGACGAAATCGACATCAAAATCCCCGAGAATATCGGCGACACCACCGTGCAGCATCCCTCCTTTCGCTCCACTGCGACCATGCCGGACGGGACCGTGGAACCAGTCACGACATTTGCCTACTTGAAGTACAAGATCAAGTTGTATCAGATATCTTCGCCTATTATTGGTGACTTATACTTCCATCGAAGTCGGAGTGTATCCGAGTTGGCACTCAAGGTCTATCGCATTGACAAGGAGCTGTCCGACTTCTTCAGCTCACTGCCACCGGAGCTGAAGTTGGAGGATCTGTGTCGAAACCCTGCGGAACCTGTAACAGCAAATTCCAGGCCCTTTATACTACAAGCTTTGGCTCTTCAGATTGCGTACGATAATGTACAGATACTTCTACACCGCCCTTTACTCTCACAAGATCTGCGAAACTTCAAGACAGACGCTGGAACAGCTGGGTCCCAGAGTTCGACGTACTCCTCTGGACAGATCGACTTTGCCAATGACAACAAGCTGTCACATCGACATGTACATGAAATCCTACTGGCAAGTCGAGATAAATGTTGGGAATCCGCCATCAGATCTTCTAAACTGGGCGACTACCGCCAATGTTTGGTCTCTGCACGGGAAAGCCACGCCGCAGCATTTCTCGGGATCAATCTTTTCACAGCGGGCATGGTCCTTTGCATCGTAGCTCTCTCACGGCCTCTGTCCTCGGAGGCGCAAATGGCTAAACAGGCCGTTGCTCGGATCATGTCCCTCTCACGGTTCTTGTCTGACAGAGCCCTCCTCTCGGCGCAAACATCAAAGATTTTGAAGGATCTTATTCGACTCATTGGGGAGAAAGAGATCAAAGCGATGCTGTCGGAATCGGACAACTCCCAAAATATGGCCTCCTTATCAGGGACAAAAGTCAGGGATGCGGTAGGCTCCTCTGCTGCCACGCCTGGTCCTGCTTTTGGCGATCCGCAGTATTCTGAGGACGTGACGGCAAATCCCACCACGACAAGGACAGAGGACGAATCTGTTCCTTTTACAATGAACCAAGTCCAGACCTCCATCGGCGACTTTGACTTCTCGGGCTTCGAGAATATAGATTTCAACAATGGTCTACTGATTATGCAGCAAGGTAAGAACCATCGTTCAGGTCCTTCTGTCGTGTGTCTTTTGTAGCTAACAGATGTTGACAGCGATGTTCCCGGAGGTGTCTGAGACAGATATGGAGAGGTCAAATGGTGATGGAATCAACCAGAACGTGGCTCCATACGGCGCCGACAATTCCTATGTCAACCAAACAGGCGGCAGCGACATGGGGCTGTTGGGTCCTGATCTCAGCGTGGTGAATACCGTTGGGCAAACCTGGCTCTGGGATTCTGCTACATGGTGATCGATTTATAGCCACGGGCACAGTTTTTCGTCCTGGTCGGCCTGAAAAGAGAGTTGAGTGCTTCAAGTAAATCAAGACGAAATGTAAAGTGCCTTGATGGGGCAGGACCGAAATGAGTGGAGAGTCCCGCATATTGCAGTACCTCATATGGACCCCAGGCCACATTCCACAAAAGTCGTATTTTACCTTCTGTATGTAGACGAATCTGATTACTTGGTTCGGGCGTTCTCAAAAGCGTTGAGCCTTGCCAATACCACAAGGCTGTGCTCGTTCGGGAAACCTTCCCTCTGACAAAGTGGTGTCTAAACATTTCAGAAAAGTTTTGTGGTTTGGGGAGAAAGTTGCTGAGATCTCCAAAGCCTTGGAGGTTGTGCTGGGAAAATCTCTCGTTGGCCTAAGACCACCTCTACTAATACTGCGCGCGACAGAGATACAAACCCAAGATGGCCAAAACCAAGACGAAAGCAGGCTCGAAACAACGAGATATCCTCCGCTCAACGACCTCTCCGCTTGTGAAAGGCGTCCCGAAAAAGTCGCAGAAATCGATCGAAGACCTCCTCACCGAGGCTGCCGAACTCCTTGAACAGGCTCAACCGGAACTTGCGCTGCCGCTTGCCGAAGAGGCCCTGAAGAGACTCGAAGCCGAGCGACAGGAACAGCATGCTCCCAAGGAGGATGAGATCGAGATCGACGACCTGTTGTCCTTGGCCGCGCAGGGAATACCCACGCTGCCGTCCGTTCTGACCCTGAACGCCGAAATCCAAGTTGCATTGGGAGATGTGGAGTCGGCACGACGAAACTTTTTACGCGCGACTCGGATCGACAAAGACGGGGCACTGATATCGGCGGAACCGTGGCTTTGGCTCGCGCAGCTGTGTGAAGAAGGTGGGGCAGAGAGTATCAGGTACTTTGAGCAGGCGTGCGAGGTGCTCAGGAATGAGATCGAGGTGCTCGAGGAGGCGGTCAACGAGATGGACACCGGGTCGGACGGGGATGCGGGCGCGAAGAAGGTGCTCGACGAAAAGAAATCGAAGCTGGCAGACGCCCTCTGCGCCATGGCCGAGGTCTACATGACCGATCTGTCGTGGGAGAACGACGCCGAGTCGCGATGCGAGTCGCTCGTCACCGAAGCCGTGGCGGTGTGCCCGGAGCACCTGAGTGCCGGGGTTCTACAAACACTGGCGAGCGTGCGAATCAGTCAAGAACGGATAGAGGACGCCAGAACAGCCCTCAAGAGGAGTCTCGACATATGGAACGACACGCCGTCGGCCTCTGTACAAGATCCCACAAAGGACGAAGAAGCCAGCGCGGGCGAAGATGGCAGACGGCCCGACTTCGCCACCCGCGTCTCCCTCAGCCGCCTGCTCATGGAGGTGCAACTGGAACCCGTCGCCATGACCGTCCTCGAGGGCCTCGTCCGCGAGGACGACCAGAGCGTCGAATGCTGGTACCTCGGCGGATGGTGCCAGGTGCTCATCTCCCAGAAAGGGGACACCCCCCCCGAAACGAAAGCCAAGTGCCTCGAGACCGCGAAGCAGTGGCTGGACAACTGCCTCCGGCTGTACCGCGTCCAGGGGTACGAGGACGAGCGGCTCCGAGAGCACGCGGTCGAGTTGGTTGACGGGTTGAAAAAGGAGTTGGGGCTCGACGGCGAGATGGATGAGGATGACGGGGACTGGGAGGACGTGGATGACCAGGACGATGAGGAGGAGGTAGAGGAAGATGGAGACCTTGAGATCGAAGCCGATGTCGATGTCGACGCCGAGGACGATGCTGCTCGTCGTCATCCTGGAGCGAGTGCCAAAGCCACAACCACAGCCAAGGACGAGGACGTCGAGATGACCTGATATGATCAGCTAGTAGCTATGAAAATTTGTCCCATCCTCCCATCCTCCTTGCCGCAGACCTCGTGGGATTTTCATGCTTCGGACATGACAACGACGACCAAAACGGGGGATATAGACACTACAGATCGACTACCAAAAATAACTCTCATGCAAATGGCACGACACGACATAGAGGAATGAATAAATACAAAGTGGCAATCGCCTGCCTGCTGTCATGGTCGAACAGTGCAAAGCTGTATTCTGTCTATTACACTAATGAATGATTAAGCCGCTTTCTCTGCCTTGATCCGATGACCGACTGCTACCTACCATCGTCCCGAGTCTAGTCGATGGCGTACCTCGTATATACATCATACATCATAAAGGACCATCTCGAAAAACCCGGGCAAAGGTCTCTCGTGGCGTCTCCGGCTTCCAGTCAAAGAGCTCATGATCCAACTCACCCACACCGTCCGCGACACCATATCCGCTGGCCAACAAGGGCTTGATGCTATACATCATCTCGGACACGTCGTCTTCGTCCACCCTGGCTTGTTCTTCGAGTTCCTTGGCCTCAGAGACGTCCATCCAGGTGATTTGGTACTTGACCCCTCTGACCTGCTCCAGTTCGCCGATCAAGTCTTCGATCTTGCCCGTCCACCCTTGTATCCGCAGTGTGCGACCTGGAACCCCTTCAAAGGGAATCCGTAGTGAATCAATGGTATACCGTGCGATATCGGGGATGCTTGTGACACCGATCCTGTTCCCAGGCTGCCCATACACTCGTGCCGTGAGTTTCTGATGGTCAAATCCATAGAACTCATCGAGCGCCCATTCTGTGAAGATGCCAGTGACCATGAGGGTGTATTGAAAACCGGGCGCTTGAGCGGCTTTAGCACGCAGATAGGCCCTGACGGCATGTTTGTCGCGGAAATAGCGCAGGGCTTGGATCTGTCGTTGTGCAATGTCGCTGTTCCATTCCGAGGCATACCAGTGCTTTACGCCCGCAGAGATGGCAGCATCAACCATGGCAGGTTGCAGGATCATCAGAGCGTTACCGACTGCCGAAACGACGTGTGTAAAGCCTGCGCGAAAGAGTCAAAATGCATTCGTGTGAGAGACGACTGGATTGCTGGCCTGCGAACCTTGATATGATGCTGCTTCGTAGAATGAACCAACCACAACTTCCACGCCGGATTCGCTGAATTTGCTGGCTCTTTCAGGCGTCGCAAGAATGGCAATGCGCTTGAACTGATGCCTCTGACGGATAAGCTCATCCAGGAGAGGTTTTCCAAGAGCGCCACTTGCGCCGATCAAGAGGACTGAGATATCTGCCATGTTTGGCTTTGGTATGACAGCAGACGAGGAGTTAATAGTCTTGATATCCTCAGCTTGAACTGAAAAAGGGACCTGGTGGAATGTCCTCGAGAAGGGCAGCTATTTGAACTTTTCATGGCTCCCACGGGAGGTTTGAGGCAGTAGATATTAATCTCAAAAGTCAAAGCCGCCTCACGACGATTTGGTCATGCGAAAATAGCATTGGCCTCTTGTATGCTGAGTGATACAGGTGCGCGACTTGTGGCTGTATTTCGACCTGTTTTGGCGACGATTGGACCCGAGTCACGTGTCTTTCCCGATTCGGACATTGGTATATCGAATGACGGCATTGTTTGGAGGCCGTTCCAGACAGCAGGATGACTAATATCTTGTAGGAGCCGCTCAGCATTCAGGACCGATTGAGATAGAAGCTTGTCGCATGGTCATCCATCGCGGCGTCGAGTTCCACTGGAGCCACTCATCGTACCAAGGACTCGGGCACAAAGAATGTTGGAGGAATTGATAGATCGCTCCGTCACCAGTGGCGTTGACATCCTCAGAGAAATCTAAATCCAAATGGTGAAACATAACGTCTTCTTCAGAGAGCATAATCGCATCTGCAGCAGATACGTCCAGGCCTAGCCGAATAAGCAGCCATCTCGGATAGGACGAAACTCATCGAGTAGCTTGGTCGATCAGTCTTCTTGCCACGCACTCTTTTTCACCACCTCTTGAGATCTAGAGTTTCCGATGCCCACCTTGACCTTCGACCAGTCACGTTGCATGAGGTGATCGCCTTCTTTGGCGTCCCTTCTGTTCTTCTCCAGATAGAAACGGCCGCCTTCATAGCAACCCAAGTATAGACCGCTACCAAGAGATGTCCAAGTAGCTCGGAGGAGCGCACCCCGGAACAGCCCGCGAGTACCCTCGGCCTTGAGAATTTCTCTAGCCACGATGAATGCGCTTTTGCGTGACCCTTGAACGCCTGCCATAAGGAATTTGGAGGTCTTGCCTTTGGATTCCATCCTCGGGACATCATCTCCGGATCCTGCAGCGAGCATGATTCTGGTCTTGACGACGTCGATCGGAGTTGTGATCCACGCAGCTCCGCTTCCGGCAATAGCGGCACTCATCGCAGTGATTCGCGCGCGCTCAGCTATTCCCTCGACAGGTCTCCCGCCATTTCGATCCTTCCGCCGTTGCATAAAATATCCTTTCAGATACTCAAAGGTAGGAAATTGTAGTGCGGTGAATGGCAGATTTCTGGCGGCCAGCGCGGTATACCCCCTCCATAGTCTTGAAGGATTGTTTCTGAAATGCTTGAAGACTTCCCAGGAGGTCGATGTTCTCTTCCCTCGAGCACTAAGCATCTGAGCGTTTTGCTTGAGGACCTCCGCCGGGGTGAGGATGGCGCAGCTGACAAGCTCGGCACCACCACTCGCTGCAGCATGGATAGCAGGCTGGGGAAGGAATATCGTGGAGTTCGGAGGCACTGCTTCCGAGATACCGAACTTCAAAGCTTCATAGGTTGTGAAGAATGCGCCAGACGAAGGAATGGTGATGAGGATGACGGAACCGACGCCTTGGTAGAGACCGCGGAATAGAGAAGGCTTCGTCTTGCCACTGGCATCTTTGTATAACTGTTCATAGTGTTGCGATTGAAGACGTGTCTTGAGAGTGTCGAGAGGATAGACAAGCAGATCGACAGTGAACGCAGCAAATGCACCAGCCTATGCAGTATGTTAGACAAAGGAAGAGAGCTGGAACTGCAGTCACTCACAAACCAGATGTCGGAATTGGTGTTATTAGACATGGAATACAAGCACAAGCACACAAGACAGAAAGAGATCTATATACTCCGTCAAAGATTAGGGAAGAGAAGGTGAACTGGACGATTGGCCAAATTAATTTACTTGGTGGACATCCATAAATTATTTGGAGAGACCGTCATTGATCACTTGCCTCCGCAGAGCACGCTCCGACACAAGGCTGTGACTCAGCCTTGTCACTCTAGTTGAGCATCGGGTGCCCGCCATCACAACCAAGTATTACTTGTTCCAACTAGCCTGTTGGCACTACTTAGAACTCCAGCATCAATCGACTCTGTTATATAGTATTAATTTTGCCAAAGAAGACTCCAGCGCACAGACACAAAAATGAGCCCGCATTCCACGTGACTCGGCACACTTTCCTTGTCTATCACCACCACCGCCAAAATGTCCCTCCGCACAAAGACGGTGCCAACGGTGAGGATGGGTAGAACTTATCTCACAACCACCAACACAACACTGCCAGCAGTCATGGCGTCCGTTCTGGAGTACGTTCCCTGATGGCTTCGTCAATGTTCAGATCACTGACAATCATGCAGAAAAGAGACGCAGGTGAAGGCGGTCCAGCTTGAGGCGCTGGTAAGTGCAATTCTTTTCATTCGCTCCTCACAAAGTAGTGACGAGATGAAAAGGTCGTCATGAAAGTGATCAAACACTGCGCCAGTCGCTTCCCCACCATCGCAACTGGCTTCCTCGTCGGCATGGACAACAGCAGTGGCACTCTCGAAGTGACCAACTCTTTCCCCTTTCCCGTCGTCGATCTGCCGCCAGAGGCGCAATTCGACAACCAGACTCAACACTTCAACGCTGCTGCCTCCGCTCCTCGCGCAAAGGCCAACACTGCCTACCAAGCCGAGATGATCCGTATGCTACGTGAGGTCAATGTTGACGCGAACAATGTCGGGTGGTACACGAGCGCAAATTTAGGCAATTTCGTCAACGCGAACTTCATTGAGAATCAATATCACTACCAGAAAGAGTTGAATGAGAAGACCGTGGCACTGGTACATGATGTCAGTCGCAGCTCTCAAGGAATCCTGAGCATTCGCGCCTACCGACTGTCACCACAATTCATGACGGCGTACAAGGAGAACAAATTCACCACTGACAAGTAATACCCCACCCTCGCTGCTAATTGAGAACCCTGGTGCTAACGATTAATGGACAGTCTTCTCAAGTCTGGTCTCAAATACTCAGATATCCTCGTCGAAGTCCCTGTTACTGTCCACAACTCGCATCTTGTCAATACCTTTCTCCACCAAGTGCCCCGCATGTTGGCCTCGGGCGTCCTGAAACCTCCCAGCTCTGTTGACGAGATTGAGAATAATCCCGTTGTCAAGAACGACACCCTGGCACCATCCTTCGATTCACTATCAATCTCTATTGACCCTTACCTCTCTCAAACCTGCGACAACCTTCTTGACAGTATCGAGACCCACCATGTTGAAGCCAACAATTTCTCTTACTATTCCCGCGCTCTGGCCCGCGAGCAGGCTAAGATCCAGCAGTGGCAGCAGAAGCGTAAGGCAGAGAATGCGGCGAGGGCACTATCGAAGCAGCCACCGTTGCCAGAGGATGAGTGGCAGAAATTGTTCAAGTTGCCTACCGAGCCGAGCCGCTTGGAAAGCATGTTGAATAGTCGGCAGGTTGAGCAGTACGCCAGACAGGTCGATGGCTTTGTTGCAGGTACCACAGGGAAGATGTTTGCTGTCAGAGGAAATCTGTTGCCTGGCGACGGTACCGAAAACAGCTCACCGCGGAACGAATAAATGGAGTGGAGGGCATGATGCCATCCATATGAACGTCGCACAAGCCAGCTCTTCGTGATGGTAATGACTGACCACAGGCACGTGGTAACATGGAGAGCACAAAGGATAAGGCTGAGCTGAGAAATTATTCGTTCAGGTCTCGAACTGATCAAAGGTCTTTGGACTGGATCATGGACCGGACGAAATGAGACGGATTTGAGCACTGAACTCGACATGAAGTGATATGCTATGAGACCGGAACTGAGCACAGCCGGCACAGAGTGAAGATGAACCAAAAAAAAATGAACAATGAAATGAGCATATGACACCATGGCCCGGATGTGACGCGGACTTTCTTGACTCTACCGCCTTCTGTTGATTCAACCATGCCACGCATTTATTGCGCAGCATGCCAGATTATGGGAGGAACGGTGGTATTATCGGGGGCGTTTTGGTGTCACAACCAGGCTCGAGGTACTCGGGCGCCATTCTAACTGGTTTGCTGGTGATCACAGAAGGGGCAAAAGTTAGTGCATGTTAACCCAGCCATGCAGCTGGTTTCAGGAAGATGGAGATTCTATCTGGCGTACGGTAGAAAGTGTCCAGCGTCAAGCCCTGCAGGCTCCATACGGGAGACGAGGAACAGAAGAGACAGCAGACAGCAGACACCAATTCAATCGGCCGCGATGGTCACTTTTGTACATTTTTGCTACGAACCTCGCAGTTTAGTATAGGACACATGGTCTACTCTTTCCGGAGAGAAGTTCTCGACATGAATCTTCCCTTGTGCCGCTGATATATTTAGTCGTATTGACAGCCCGTGGTGCGGATCCTTGCAGGTCTTCTATGTAGTGATGCCGCAGCGTCCATGATGTATAGATCTTCTACGGGAAATAGAACAAGAACGCAATCACTAGTGGTTGAGCCGGAAATGACTGGAGAGGATATACCTTACCTATGATCGGATCGGGCCTTTTCGTCATCCACACAGGCGCAGAGTTTGCTTACACCTCATGTCAGGACTTGTACTCGATTGAACTTGTGCAGACAACTCGCGTCGTAAGACGTATGGATTTCGAGACAGAGAACTTGGGGAGCTATTATTTGGTCTACTGCCATTTCTCCTTAGCTCGGCTTTCTCGGTCTGGAGGTACGGTACTACGCCTGGGCGGGATTGCTCAGCTCTTCGCCCGGGAGTTCGAGGGTGGCTCCGTACGTACTTACTCTAGGTCGATTCGCGCAGGGATCTGTCTACATATCTAGTCACTGGGGAATTACGCCAGGGTGTCGTACAAGAAGTAGCGGGAAAAGGAAAGGGCGAGCATCGACACGGCAAGACAGCAAGAGAGCCGGGGGAAACAGTGGCAGACAAGGGCGTCGGGTAGCTAAGGAAGGGTAAAGGCAGAAGAGATGCAGTCATCTCACAATACTCAGAGGTGCTGGTCAAGCAGGTTGTGTTTTGACAGAGAAAAGGTGAAAAGGATGGATATGTCCGAGAGAAGTAGCATAAACTCCCAATACATCAATATGAAACCACCACCAACATAAGACAGAACAACAAACGCCAAACATCGTTCATTGCAGAAAGCAGAGAAACCTCGCCGCTTTGCATGTCCCTGAAGCACCTTGCCAGCAACAACCCGTTCGGTGGACTTGTGCTAGTGCCGCTCAGGGAAAAAGGACTTCTATTGACCCAGATGTATCAACAAAACAGAAAACCCCTCCCCATACATGTTGACAAACTCGGCGTAGGTCCAGGGAGAGCGTGCCGTAGTAAGGCCGGGGAAGCGGGTCGTGTCTTGAGCCATTCAACCTGTTTGTAGGCGCCATGTGATTGTTGAACCCCTCTCTAAATCAGTAGCCAAACCTTGATAGCAGGGCAAGCAGAATGTTTCTGCCTGTGTTCAAACCAGGCGACGAGGTGAAACCGTGTCGACTTCCAAGGTCCCAACCATTCTGGCCTAGTTCCAATTTCGAGCTTCTGCGCCCTGGTCGGCGTCTCGCGCTCTACGCTCGGCCTCGGAGCCCGAGTTCAGCAGTTGATTCTGGGTCTGCTTTTTCTGCGCTGATAATTGGGTGGAAAGTTTCCCACCCGTCTTGCTGGCCCTCGCGGCGCGCTCCTGGTGACTTCAGTCAGCTCAAGGTCCTCGCCAGGGTGATAGGCCAGCATCGAGGCGAAGGCCGCAGAACCACGCTTCTGGCCCTGGAGACACCTCTTAGCTGCGATACAGTAACACTCACCTCTGCTGCTCTGGCAGCAGCACTTCTGGCATCATCGGCGCTCGAGGCTCCATCTCCACCACCAAGAGGTCGACCAGGAGTGCTGCTTGTGATCTTCTGTGGGACGGGAGCTGTAGTTTGTTTCGACTGCGTACTCGCGCCAACCGTACGGCCAGGAGTGGAAAAGTTGTCAGGTTTGTTGGCTGATTTCGAGCACAGATTCCCCATCGCGAAGGTTCGCGGGACTACGGATAAGGCAAATATGGGGCCCGAGATGCAGATGCGGAGCTTTAGCGAGAGCAAAATAGGATGTCTAAACGACGAGGGGGAGGGGCTGGGGCAAGGAAATTAGAGCATAGACGGTGGAGGATGAGGGATGAGGGATGAAGAATGAACAGTTTGGTTCTGTTATTCAAGAAGCGATGGAAGAGAGGCGGTGCATGGTGTGTGGTGGGGGTTTTGACTTTGGACCTTCGTTTGCACAATGCGCCGTTCGGTTTCGGGAGGATTTGGGGGGAACCAAGGGACCAAGGAACGCACCTGGGCACGTACGCAAACCACCCAGTGCCCAGACACGCACACACTTTGTCAGAAGCGGATCCATGCTACGCCGTGCTAAACCTGATCTAGCTGCTGTGGTCGAGCACGTGCAAGGCTGCGACTACGGCGCCGCACACTGAAAATAATACCAAGCACCTAATTCCAACCTCACCAGAAGCATCCAACTTCATCTATCAATCAACTAATTAACACCATTGCAGACAGCATGACCAAGACAAGCTTACCTCCCTCACTTATGTGCCCGGATACTATCAAAACATCAAGTAAATTCCATTTTTCGCAGAGTTTTCGCGCGTTTTAGGGGGCCAGGAAAGAAAAAATACGGCTCCACTCTCAATACGAACCAGGCTCGGGAAATACGACGCGAATGAGGAACCATGAAAAGAAAATTACCATTTCAAGAGCGCACCGCACTCTTTCAGAGGGCCCATCTGAACCACAAGTATCTGAAATGGCGGTATGATCAGTAGCACCTCTGCTGCCAGCAACAAGTCTGGGATTCGACCAATGAAGACCCAGGTCACCCACCATGTCCTTGCTCGTTCTGTTCTCTGTCGTGGTTGACGTGGGTTGAGCCGGGCCTCGGTGATGAGCACTTCTCAGGCTGCGACGCGTCTTGCTCTGAATGAACGCGTTCTGGCTTGCCAAAGCAGACCTCGCTCTATGCGTCTTGCCCCATCACAAGGTCTGGGTCAACATCTCGACAGTGGCCGCAAAACGACCTTGTTGCCCACAATCCCCGGACAATGGCTGGCGCTTGGGCATTTGAGGAGTGAGCTCCACAATATATCACGCGTCGCGCTGAATATTTCTCATTGCCCTATGCTGTATCCGTCCTACTGAACCAAAGAAATACAGAAAAGTCTAAATGCACGCTGTCGACCCCTCGCCGGCTAATTGAGCAGGTAAGTGTCCATGCGTCGAGTGCTTGGAAGACAACCAGAGAGTAGCCAGATGCTTGTCTTGATATTTGAATGGACAATGTTACTCTGGCTTCCCAACCTGGGCCACTTTCGGCCACTGTTACATCCATCCACGTTTCCTTCCCATGAGTTCCTTTCATACCGCTCAGTCGAGAGTGGTAAAATCAAAACACAGACCATCCATCGCTCCACCACTCGTCCCTTCTGCTGTTTTTTCTCTCTCTCTCTCTCTCTCGTTCTGGTCAAAACTTTATTGGAACCCGACAATGCCTGGTCTTTTACAGCATCTTTGAGTTCGAGACAGAGGAACCGCCTGGCTCGACAAAATGTTGTTCATTTGGTTGTACTTGCCCCCTAGTACAAATACCTCACTGTTTTCCTTGTCCTATGTCCCCCCCGTTTCCCAGAACCCATACAGCACTTCGACACAGCCTGAACCTCTGAGAATATCAGATTCGAAAGCCACATTCAATCTGACACTGAACTCCAACCTCAATCACCCTGCACTCTCCGTTGTCTTGAAGACAACGACCTCCCACACAACAAAGGTACACTTTGAGTCTGGTCTCTTCCTCCCTGCTACTGGATGCTGACTACTGCTGAAGCGCCTACAATATACCAGGCGTCCTCACCAACACCTCGGACTTTCCACCACAGACCTCTACACCTTCAACCACTAGAGCAGTCAAGATGTCCGGCAAGTACAGCTGCACAGAGTGTGACAAAAGCTTCACGGCCAGAAGCACTCTCAATGGCCATCTGGCGAGCGTTCATCTCGGAGAGCGCTCGGTCTGTGATGCCTGTCAAAAGGTCTTCACAGACAAGTCCAACTTCCGCAGGCACAGAAAGACCTGCTCCGGCAACGCCGGCCTTTACAGGTGCGCATGGCACCAGCTCGGTTGCAACCACACCAGCAACCGTGTCGACAATGTGAAGCGGCACGTCAGATCGTGCCCTCACAAGCCCATTGCTTGGGCAGGCGAGTTCCCAGCACCCATCAGGACTGGACTCGTTCAGAGTGGCCAGGTCCCAGACAACGGGACGCCACAGACCTCCGGGCAGCAGCAACTGCCCCAAGACGCCTCCGCCCTGGCTCAAGGGCCTGCTGTCACGCCCACGATGGGCGTGGGTGCCTCCCAGCAAGGCATCGACTTGGCACTAGGTGATCCCACCAATCCGGTGTGGTTCGCCGCCAATTTCCCGCAATTCGACGGGTACTGGGGACAAGACGTACCCCAACAGGCACCGGGTGCAGGGCCTCAATACCCAGCGGCCCTGCCGGCCACTGGCGGGTTCCAACAGGGCATTGGCACTGGGTGGAACGCCGTCGACAACGGCCTGTTCACAGGTTATGGGACTGGCGGAGATACCTTCTTGACAAACGCTCCCGCACTAGCCAGCGATTTCACTGGATTCTTCTAGTTGCATTGGCGACAAACGGTTCCTGAGGCTTCCAGGATACTCGATGTTGCAGGTCAGGATGGCATCCGAGCCACCGAACTTGGCCAGGGCGGCTTTCGAACACATCAAGCACCGGCAGCAGACCGGAACAGCTTGCAGCAGTTGGTGGTTTTGGAGGCAATCAACCAACCAGTTCTCTTCGACCGGCTGTTTGTCACACCAGCCTGACACCCATCCTCGACATCAACCTCCTCGACATCAACCTCCTCGACATCAACCTCCTCGACATCAACCTCCTCGACATCAACCTCCTCGACATCAACCTCCTCGACATCAACCTCCTCGACATCAACCTCCTCGA